>NC_046646.1:11769939-12071274 GCF_900324485.2 Mastacembelus armatus
CCAGGCCTCTACACAGGATGGTGAGCTACACACACATTCACATTAATAGGCACCAAGGCAGGATAGGACATGTCTTCATAGTTTTAGCATGTAAAGTCAGACCATTTTATCAAATTGAAAAGCCAGGCTAAATTGATTGACTTACACAAACTGCAGATGCTGTCTTCCAAAATACTGTAGTCAGAGAAAATGCACTTGTGAAATCAAGGGCTTATTAAAATTTAATAATGTATGCAGTGTTTCTTTAAAATATAAATAGCTCTCAATGACAGAAAAATGTGTTCATACCTCCATAGATTCAAACTGACACAGCCATGACATGTCTTAAAGCCTTGACACTAAATAGATATTTAATATGAAAGCCTGAAAGTATATTTAATCTGTGGTAAGAAGAAGTAAGCCAGCAGAAGCTGCAGTTTTCTCTGTGGAAACTCACTTGCTTACTGGCTGTATATTATTCAATTTCATTTGTTATTCCTATGAAAAGACCTGGAAAGAGAGTGGAGATTTAACAGCAGAGAAGAGAGAAGGAGGGGTAGCTCAGGTCCAGGTGTGCCAGAAGCTTCAGGAAGTAAACATACAGGCGCTGAGCTGCACAGGTGCTGAAAAATGATCCTTTTCTTAGTGAGGCCCAGACTAGTAGAGGGGGCTGTTTGCATGTGTTGAGGGATAGTGGGTTCAGATGGCTTGGTAGCTTATACTGAAACAATGAAAATACTGTGGACATGGAGAAGGAGGACTGTGGACCAGAGAAGGTAGTCCATGGCTTTAGTTTAACCTCCAAGACTAGAATTAGTCCAGTATAAATAATCTCCTCCCATCTTTGTCAGCAAATACTCACAAAATAAACAAAACCCCAATCAGTCCCTCCCATATGATCTAACATGCAAGCTGAGTACTCACACAGGTAGCATGCACATACACACTTGCACACACACATGGGCTCACATGCATGGAAACGCAAAACGTGTGTGTGTGTGTACAGACAAAAACACAAACGTCTCTGCTCCACCCCCTCCCCTTGGGGTAGAGGTCCATCCAACACAGATGTAGCCCTGATTAATTGGGCGCAACACAGGGAAGTGGGTTTGGAAACTACCTGGCAATTTCCTGCAGCCAATCCTCCCCCACTACCTTCTTTCCACCTAAACACCCCTCCTCCTCACATTTGGATCACGTAAGTCAGCAGGTGGGCTGCTGGGAGGAGTGTCTGCCGTGTGGCGTTGATATTCTGCCTGCGTCCAGCTTGCTGGGCGCCCTACATTGCAGGCACTCCCTCTGGCAATGCTTGCCTTGGCTCCGGGCTGAGTGCTGGAAACACTGAGAGTCTGACAGATTCTATGGGCATACATACAGGTACACACACACAGACACACACAGCCATGCAGAGAATGGACTTCTCTCTACTGCCCAGCAGAGCACATCAGAGAAAGAAGGAAAGAAAGACTGTGTGATGAAGGGAAAGACATGGTAGAGGCAGAGAAATAGATAGACATACTGTATTTACCTCACACTTCTTCAGTAAAGCATGTGGATTACCCAGCAGCGCACAGGGAGTCTTTTTAATGAAAGCACAGGAAGGGGGCAGCAGCTGGTGGCATGTGTTTGAGCCGGGAGGATAAGACCCCTTGTGCTGGGCTCACCAGTCCCCCTCCCTCTTTCACTTTCCTCATCCCCTAACCCTTCGTCCTACCATCAGCCCCCCCCCCCCATAGAGAATGAAGTCCTTTGTCCGTTCCACTACTGCCCATCCTGGAGTCGGGCCTGAGCTGTGGGGGCCTGCTGGTTAGCCAGCACCAGAACCAGAGCAGAACCAAGTTGAGCTCCTCTCAGTGCTGGCTAGAGTCTGACTCCACAGACCAACACAAGTCCCCAGTCACCCGATGCTGGGAAAAGAAAAAGAAAAATGAGCAAAACAGAGAGAGACATCAACAGAACATTTGGACAATACCAATGAGAGAGTTGGAGAGGAGGAAAAACACAGAGGAGTGTGTTCAAACTACAACAGAAAAAGAGGACATTTCACTCTAAAGTGATGCAGCAACCAGATGTCTTATTTTAAATGAAAAAAAAATCCCAAGTGAACAAAGGAGTAAAGTATTGTGCAAGACGAACCAACACATTTTCCTGTATTATTAAATCAATGAATTAATTTACCATGCAGAAGAACAGCCTGTGTAAACAGCTATACTGAATACAGTCAAACCACACTGGTTCATTTCCTTCTTAGATGAACAACTGGATAGTACACACAACTGGACTGGAAGTTCTAGTGAAGAGTTAGTAAGTAAATCTAAATATATATGAAAATGTAAATGTAAATATGTAAACATCTTATTACAGTGTAATGTGATTGATTATGAACAGCAATAAAACAATGCTACATATTACTCACCCCCTGTAAACCTCCTTTAACACATTTCCCAATAACAGTCACTGATAAATTGATGAAATTAAATAGGGGAAAGAATGAAAATATAAAGCAAATATAAAGAAGAGAAAAAGGAGAATTGGAGATTAAAGAGAAGTCTTAACCTAGACATCATAAATATTTAAATAATCAGTAGTAGTAAGTGAAGTTGCTCTGAGTTGAAGAAGAGATAAACAAATGATGAAAAATCTTGGGTTGTTTGTTGAATCAAATGAAATTAAAGTGCAGTCCAGCACTGTCAGCATTATCTGTATCAGGTTGCTTCCATGGACATGTGTGTGTTCAGTTAGAGCAGATATGAGGAGCTCCTCTTACCAGAAAGGCTCGCCACACAGAAGACCTTGTGTGTGATTCAGTAATTGGATATCCATCACCGTGTTGCCCCTCAAACCCTAAGCCGCTGCTTCATCCTCTTATACCTGTGTGCATTCACACATAAAAGTGCCTGTCTTGCCGCTAAATATTTCTGAGTCTTGACAGATCAGAAAAGTTTCGACAACCTGGTTATTACTGTGCCCTTGTTCTTCGTCCCAACAAAGCTTTCCTAAGCTTCCTCCGACTGATTAACTTTTAAAAAAACATAGCTGAGAACTCGTCCCTGGTGATTCTTTTTTTAAAATATTAATTTGTAGTTTAAGTGAAATCTTTGTTGGTAATACATTGGTGTGGTTTTTTGACCTGCACTGTGACATTGCTTTGCATTGCTGTGTTTTGGCTGATAAAATTAAAGTCTCTCCAACATTTTCATTAGTTCAACGAAGGTGGCTCTTGGTGTTTGTGCTAAAATGCGGAAGCCTTCCTGTATTGATTTTCATACTGCTGCTGGAAATGTAACAGTTCTTGTGCACCAGAGAAGATTATTCCCAGAAATAAACATCTGCTCCATACACACTACCAGCTATTCAGAACAGCAAAAGCAACAGTTGTTAAATGTCCCTGGGCTGTCTGTTATGATGCTAGACTAATGAAAGCTGCAAAATACAACTAGATTGAATAAAAGTGTGATACATTTAAGGATGCAAAGAATGCTAATTTTTCTTCTACATGGAGGTCAGTCTATTGGGTCAGCTGGAGAACAGCAGCCTAGACCAGGTGGGATGTGAGTCAGTGGAGGGGCTTGAACCTGATTGTTTGGGTTGAAGGAGTTATCTCACTACTTACTCTGACACACAGACTCCACTGAAAACCTATTTGCAGTGATGCGCAATATAATTGAGTTCCTGTGAACCTGGGTGAGTGTAAATAACATTACAACCTATAGTATACAATCATTTTGTTTTTCTCAGAGGCATTATACTATATCTGCATTGCAACAGAGTGGTGCAGTGTTTGAGACATAGTACCAGGCTGTGGCGTGTTGTAGAAATAAGATGAGCCTTATTGCATTCGATATACTGGGCACTGTAGTAATTATGATCCTACTAAATTTAATTCTATATAGAGCTTGACATCACTGATAAGGCCCAAACACAAATAGGGAATAATAGTGATTTCTTCTTGTCCCAAAACTATTTAAATATTCATCATCGACTCTACGCTAGTGTTAGTTCTCCTATTTCAGATTTCTCATTTCATAAATGCCAAACCAGTTTCCTAAAGCTAACGTTTAGCTTGTTATACTGTAAAGTGTCTGTTGTTTTTATGTACTGTGAATGGAATGAAATGCTGGGAAAAGCAAAGCCAAATCTAAAGGAAACACCAGACACCAATCTTGCACACTTTGAGTTGCTTAGGGAAAAAAAAAAAACATTCACTACTCATTTTCATTTTAGTAGCAGTAGTGTGATGGGCCATAACATGTAATGCTGTCACTTTACAGGAGTGTATTTTCTGACATTTGTTGGGTTTATTTACTCAAAGCTCAGAAATGATGGATTAACAATAAAAGTCAGTTTAATTCACAATTTAAAAGTAATATCAATTGATCTGAAAAATAGTAGGTGAATTGTACTTACAGTATTTAAAGGGGCTCAGAGCCACATGTCAAGGTCTTTGATCACCTCATTGGTTATTTTATTGAGTGAACAACCCCCTTATCTGTCACCCTGTGTTATCTCTCACTCCATGTGTACATGTATGCACAGGTATGTGTGGGAACATTTTCTGGATAAGTGCAACCATTGTTCTCTGATCTTTGAACTTAGTGTTGATAGTCCTGCTTTGTCTTTCTGTTGCATCACTGGAACTATATGCATGTTTCTGAAATGCATATAGGCAACATATAAGCTTCAAAATAGTTATAACTTATACTTGAGTAAGATTTATTCCATTTTAAAATCTGCATCATCTAACTCTGTGTTACTGATGACTGGTGCTGCAGTACCCTGGCTAGATCCTACTCTGCCATGCCTCATTATTCCACTCTCTAGCAACCAAGCCCATAGCCCTTAGCCAATTTCCAAGAGTCTTGAATGCCTTGCTTCTATTACACCTAAACACCTCAACATCCATGTAGCATATTCAGGTCTAAGGAGGACAAACTGACCACCTCCAAGGTAGCTACAGTAATCATGTGCCTGTGACATCTATTCCTGGCAACGAATGCTGGATTGGTCACAGTTCTGGGGGAAAGCTTCTATGTTGGTCCTGTAACTCAGGTGCTGAGGGTGCCCCCTAGAGACAGGGGAAGTCATTACTATTCCCTGATAAAGATGATAGACCACAGATTTTTTTTCCATGGCACTCAAATGGTCATCTCACACATGATCCCTGAAAGAGTATTGGATCCTTGTCCTCCTGCACATCGGAGCATGGCAGGCAACAGCATCCACGCATGGCAACACCAGCCCAACAACCATCTCCTAGCAACGCACGTCCTCTGCCCCAGGAGGAATCTGGAGGTCTCTGCTGTAGTCACACCATGCATTTCCTGGAGGGCAATCAGCTTTTTTCATCTCTTCTCTAACTCCCTCACTCTCGCCCTACCTCTCTCTCCGCTTCTCTCGGCCCAATACTTCATTCCAGCTGGCTTAGCTGTTTTGGAAGGAGTGTTTCTTGGGATGAAAATAACAAGCCCACAAAATTTAAAAAAAGAGGGGAAATGCAAAATAGCCTCGATTCTCAAAAACTGTTCTGCAAAGTTAAAGTATTAGTACAAACAGGGCAAAGAATATAACTAAAGAGAAGATCCACGGTTATATTATTATCTTAGAAGAAACATTATTGATCGTAAAAACAGCTTAATGTAGACCAACGAAGTAGTCTACATCTCTCATGACTTTTTTTAAAATTCTACTACAGGAAACACACCAAAAAAATCCCTCCAGTGAGCCTTTTTGTGACAACACCCTCAACAAAACAGCCTCCACATGAAACTGCTAACATCCGTGTATGTTTCCCAGCCATGCTAGTCCCCTTCCTCCCATCCCCATCACCACAAACCACTGTTCCCACAGTATTCCCATGACTCTCTGTTGCTCCCCCTCTCTTCCCTCGAAAGGCCCAGACTTCACCAAAAGCCAGGAGGGTTGCGTTGGCGAGCAGTGAGCTGCTTTAGCCCACCTTCCTCACATCTGAGAACCTCTGTGAAATCCTAATCCCCAGAGCAGGGTGAAGCGCAGGCCCAGCTTGCCTGACCTCTCTGGTTGCCATGGATACAGCGCACTATAAATAAAACAGAGGGGGCTTTTTTTTTTTCAAGCAGTTTGGCAGGGCTGTGTGGCCTGCTCACTGGTGGGGCTTATTTTCTCTCTCGCTCCCCTCTTCTGTCTCTCCTCACTCTCATTCTACTCCCCATTTCATTTATTCCCTCAATCACAGAGTGTCTGTCCGCTTTCTGTCTTGTGCTTCCTCTTTCTCCTCATCTGTGTTGCTCATTCAATACTTTCATTCAACCTCTGCAAACCCGAGCCCCTGTATTAGTACCATATCATTATTTCCATATAAACATATTTCTTTAATTCTACCTAAACGTTGCACTTTAACAGACATCGCTCAAATTAAGGGAATAAACCGAAAGAGAACTTGTTTGGTTGGTAGCAGTTTACATCTGTCAAGTAAACGCACAAAGAGCTTTCTCAACAGCGGCCAAGTTGGTAAAATAGAAGACCTATTTTCTTGGCGGTGGCAGAAAGGCATCGGCGAGAGTGGCTGAGTGTGCTTGTGCACTGAATCAGGACGTGTTCTGCAGATTTTTGTCTGGCAAGGCAAATCTTGGGTGGCTGGAAAATAATTTGGTCATGGCTGTGGGAGGTTGTTGGAAGTAGGAGGCATGTGGGTGATGTGGGGGAGAAGGTTTGAGGGGTGACTGGTTGGTGGGAGGAGGCGGGGTAGGGTTCTGACCGTCTCGCTGTGGTGAAAACATGCTTGACACTTCATTCCTTTCCAGTTAATGTGGAGCGGACTGCAGGATGTTAACCCTCTGCCTGCCTTTTGATGCTTGGTCTCCACTGTTGTACAATTCCCAGTCCTTAAAACACATCTTGCTTTACGGTGGTTGAGGGTTGAACCATTCCAGGTGGATCTATTGTACAAATCAGTGCTACCTGCTGGGAGAGGGACAGTTACAGTATACATTATTTTCTGGTATCATGTCTACATTAGCTGAGTGTAATATTGTGAGACAATATGACAGGCCTGCTGTGCAATCCTCTGAAACTGTCATGGTGATTTAAAAATTTGACCATCACATGCCAGATATTCTCCAACTGGGAGAATTTTAAAGAGTAAACCACATTTCCTGGACCATCTGCCCCATATGAATTACACAATAGACAAGACCAACACCAGAAAACATCCACAATGTTGCCTGGGAGACAGAGGTCACATGAGAGGATGAGTCACAGAAACCTAGACCTACCTAGAAACCAACACTATTAAATGGCCTTGCACACTCTTTTTGGTGACATGCAGAAAGATTAGTGTCGTGTCAGCGAGTAAACGACAGTGAGATGCTGCCCCTGGCAAAAGCCGTGTATACAGTTAAACTTAATGGGGCCAGAATCTGATACCTCAATAGGAATCCATTTCAGTGCCAGTCGCTATTCTTTACTAGCTACAGACACACACTTAGCACACTGTGTCTGATCGTGGATCTGCTGCTGGTGTTTTAGTTTGTGTGTGTGTTCATGCGGACTTGGAGAGTAGGGAGTTAATGCAGGCAAGGCTGTGGCAGTCCTCCTGCCCCTCAGCCAGATTAATCATGCAGGAGAGACACAGCAGGCCCCCGTTCAGTCTGCCTGGGGGTGAAGCTGTGCCCGCATGCTCTGCGTATCACATGGCCCTGGCCCCCCTCTCGTCTCTCTTCTCTCTACTCTTTCTCTCTCTACTGGGGGTGCTGTGGATGGGGTTGGTGGTGGGGGAGGAGGGGGTAGTTATTGGTGGTGTGGTGGAACGCCACAGCACGCAGTAGAGCTTTCTTTCTTTCCTCCACACTGTTGTTTTTTTTTTCTCTCTTCCCCCTTCACTTCCCTGTCTGTGGGTGTGAAGTGAGTGAGGCAGGAAAAAAAAAAAAAGACAGAAAAACAGGCGTCCATCTCTCCTGCAAGGAGACAACAACAGCCTCTTTTTTATCTCCCGTCGGAGGGCCCTGACGACAGTGGCCAGGCTCAGTGGATGAAGAGGAGAAGTGTGTGTGGGGCGGAGGGGATAGGGGGGTTCATACCAAGGGACTCGCCACAGATATCTCCTGGAAACTGCTCGACGATGTCTCTGCACTATCAGAGAACAGCCACAGCTATTGTTGGGCTTACTGGAAGACAGAGACCTAGGCGGCATTGCGTGCTCCAGCCTTTTTCATGTTTGTGTTGCCCAATCACCTTCAGTGTGCACAGAAGAACCTCATATTTTTCATGTTGTGTTAAGTAGCCTTCTGTATATTTGATTGTAAACATCACATGTATATAAGACTTATGGGCTATCTGCAGATTGTTTGTGCAATGCACTTTTTTCGAGTCCACATCAATCTAATAGTACCAGTGGTGTCCACTCAGTTACTACGAATGTACATGCGTATGTGGACAACAATGCATTTCAGTGCATGCTTTGCCTCCAGAGTCTTATCACTTTGGCCATGAAATGACACAGAGACGAGATTTACTGGGCTTTGTCAACTGTATCAAATGACCCTTTGACAGAACTTTTAGGAATAATGCGATGTTGTATGCTACATTAGCATTTCACTCAAGAAAGTAATGATTTTACAGCAAGCACAAGTGAGGTACTGTGTATTGAGTGCCAGTGTATGATTATGAGTAACCAGCCTAACTTTAAAATATGTTTATTCAGCTGGGAATTATTTATTGGAAAGATGAAACAGACATGTTTTCACCCCCTGCAACAACTGCTATCCACATGGATTCGATGCTCAGCATTAAAAAAAAAAAATCAATATCATTTTGCTTCTCTTTAATATATGAACACACCGAGCTTTTGAACTGTTGTACTGCAGGTTTGGCATGAATGTAGATACTACTATCGTGTCATCATGCAGTATATCGTGTTATACGTGATATATGAATAACACATGAAAATTGACATTTTTCTAACTAATATACAACTACAGTAATTTCACTTCTTTTTATGTTATTTTTCTATGAATAAGTCAAACACAACTTAAAGTAGAGTGAAACTAGTTTTCAAACATCTGCAGGTATTGTGAGTTTCTAAATAGAAGATTAACACATGCAATAGGCGTTATGTAAAACAATAGTTACATTCATCAAGGCTGTCATTTGTCTCTGCGCTGCAAAATACTAACTCATTCAGCCTGCTCAAACAACTAGCATTGTTAGTTGTAAAAGTCTGCTTAAAAGAAAAATACAGTGATGATGATGGTACGGTGTGTGTTGGTGTTGAATGTGAATGTGGCCTATTGAGGAAAGAAAGACTCTTGATGAATCTCTGTCCTCTGAACTTGTCCTCAGAAACAACTGGACAATTGACTATACCAACATCAATTCCATAACACACACACACACACACACACACACACACATACAAGCATGGTATCCCTGGTAGAAAACACAGTGAGTGCCGTATTGCATTACAGGTTGCTACTGTAGTCGCCACATTAAACACTTTGTTTTCCTGTATATCTGATTGTACATAAACATTAACATGTTTGTGCATGTGTGTGCTTGGATGTTGTTTTCCAGCTTATCTCATTTGAATCACCAAGTGCAATTTTGCAGTTATGTAAGGCTCTTATCTTAAGTTACTGTCTTACTGACATCCTTTCGCTCTTGGTGCAGCACCTCATAACCAGAATTCATGAAATTGACTTTATTCAGTCAGATAAATGACAGACCTACACTACATGCTGTCTAAATGTTGTTAATGAAGATACTTTACAGCAGCAGAGAGCATTTCTCACTGTCATTAATCACTGAGTGTTGCATCAGTTTATATACAATGTGTTGCTTTTATTCACCCCAATGAGCTGATTAGCCAGATTAGCCAGCTGCCAAACATTAGCCAAAGTAACCGCAATCTGCAATGGAAATCATAGATACAAATGTGAAAATATGCCTCATAATGTTAGCATCAGCAAATATTTACATATTATTTGGAAGCACAGGGCGCATTTCAACTGGAAATTAAGCAAGAAACGTCTGAGCAGAGAAATAACAAGCTCAGGGGTGGGTGTGTAGCCCTGCTGAAATTCAAATGACAATTTTACATTGGCACTGGTGAAGCATGCAGGTCTATTTGCTGAGGCTGGACAGTCAAATTCAGCACATATCCTCAGTGAATTAGCTGCAAACTGTACTGAATATCTGCATTGTGGGTTGCTGTCTTCTAATCAGACGTCATTTCATATGACAAGCAACCATGAGTACAACAGCAAAAAAAAACATTATATTATTACAGATATTTTATTTTATGTTCAGAATCTTTGTCTTATGGAAGTCACAAGAAAAAAAAATACTTAGAAGAATAGAAGTTAGTGACATGAGCAGAGAAAAAGCAGAAGAGAGGAATTACACAAAAAATAGACATTTAAAATACAAGTTACACAATTTTATTGCTTCTTTGATTGCACCATACAAACTTGACACGAAAGAGGTGTCGCTCATTTTACAAGTGAGCATTGTAATAGTAAATATCCCAGTACGACACATCATTCTCCCTATAGATAATATAAAAAAGTACAACCACTCACCTCTAAAATAGTACTGAAAAAGTTGTAGAAAAGTAACACAAAGCTGGATTATTTGGCAGAAACTGTCTAACTTGCCAGGATTTCATCCACTGGGAGTGACAGACAAGACATTTGGCACTGTCATTGGTCCATAGCAGGTCGCAGTGAGGCTCCTGCCAGGTGGCAGAGACGTTCATTGCATTCTGACAAATAAACAACCCTATACTATTCCCAGGGAGAAGACAGCAAGGTCCCTGTTCCTTATTTCACCCCATGATGCCTGTCAATGCCCATTCTTCTCGCAGAAATTAAGAAAAAAAAAAAAACACTTAATCACACGTGTGTCTACATATGAGCTAATGAAAACTGTCTCATAAATGATAAAATAAAATGGCATTTGAAAGTAAACAATATTGTGTGTGCAATTGCTTTGTGAACTGGTCTGAAAAATATGTGTTAGAATGAGGATGTAATTTTCCATGTTACACAAAGTGGAAAAGCGTCATCATCAAGTGAATACATGTAATAGTCTTCAATTTTCTGGCAAATACATAAAAGCTACAACTGTTTGCTACACAAAAAAAAAAAAAAAAAATCAACTATAATCAGTTGCTTGGGAATTTACTTCCTACAAAGAGTGTTTACAGTACTGTGGCATCCAAAAGAAAAACATAACATTCAAGCATTTTCATTGCTCTCCTTTGGGAGTGATAGTAAAATTTCAACATTTCTGAAAGTCACCTTTGGAGTGCTCCATATCTTTGGACCACTGCTTGAATATCCGCATCAGGTGTCCAGCATTGTCCAGCGTGGCTTTCTTTAAATAACGTCAATGTGAGGAGCAGGGTGGTTCTGTTCATCAGAGTGTATGTGTTACCTGACAGTAGGTGTTGTCGCTGAACGCAAGTGGCCAGGCTTGGTGGGCAGGGGAGGCTTGACGCCACGGGACGGTGTTTGTGTGGAGTTTGTAGTGCTTTCAACACTGAAATTTTTCATCAGCTGAGCCACCCGTCCACGACCTGCAGAGGCTGCTGCGCTCCCTAATGACCCGGGCCCTGAGGTTGCATCTGTAAAAGAATAAAATTTTGTTAGGAGCTCCAAAATATGAATGACAATCTGCCTGCCATTAGTACAGGTTGTTAATTATATATGTATATATATCTATATACACACAAACACACACATTGTTTTTTTCAATTGAAATTTATATTTATTATTAATAAAAGCCATAAACTATATTAATATCAAATTTTCTCCTAACTGTGTATTATTAGATGCGCCTGTCACCAAGGGACATTGTTTACTGTAAACCTAAGTGGTCAGTGTCTTGTTCCAGCTTTTTGGGAACATAAGAAGAATAATTCCAGGTGATAATCACTTTAAACTAATGTTATATATACTGTTTGCATAAAAACACACGTATGCTGTTGTAAGAGCAGGAATCCTTCGTTGCTTCACTCTCTGATCATTTCTCCTCTACAAATACTGCACCTAAATCTTGCTTCACTCTTTTCTATCTTTTTCCTCTTTTTCATTGCCCTCCCTTTATCCCACACTGACTGAGCAGAGGTCATCCTCGGTGGAAGTATGGTAGGGACACAGCTGGGTGTAGATAGTATGTGTGCGTGTTTGTGTGTCTGTGCACGTTTGCTGAGGTACTGTGTTTGGAAGAGGGTGTAATTGAGGGAGGAATGGAGGGATCCAGAGTAATGGCGGGGAGGGAGGGCCACAGGGACGGCAATGGAGAGCAGACAGACGCTGCTCAGACACCAGAAGGCTTGAGGAGCCACATATTTTTAGCGTCATCCCCGGGGGACAGAGATATGTGAGAGCGCCCGCGTGCACATCTACAGATGCACGCAAGCTCACACAACATGCACACACACACACACACAAACAATAAAGTAAAAACACACACTAGCATACACACCGTTTCTAACAGTTGAATTTCAAAAGCCACACGCACAATCTCACGTTACATTCAGGCCTGTGCATGCTCTCTCACACACACACATAAACACAAACATGCACCCTTGCACAGCCCTCCTGCTCATGGATCCAGTCACGCATGCAGCCATCTCTGACTAACACCCCGGCATAGCGCACAGTCACACAGACACTCACACACACGCATAGGTGGGGTACTGCCAAAACCACATAAGCACTCCTGGGGCCAGGAAACCTTTAAAGCTCTCGCTGTCTTGCAGGCATGAAAGGGAAAGACCTAAAGTAGCCTTTAAGGTGGTGTTATTGTTTATTGTTGTTTACTCTCCTTTCTCTCCTAGCTATCACTCTCTCCCACCCTTCTCCTTGTGGCTCTAACACCTCCCTCCACCTTCTTCTTCATCTTCTTCTCCCCCATCTTGCCCTGCCTTCCTCTGCCCTCTGACCCACGGTTCCTGTGTTAATGTCCTCTCTCCGCGCTGCGTGGGCTTGCCTCTGATTGTCTCGTTGTGTTGTGTGGTCACCACGGAAACCTTGGATAGGCTCCAGCAATTGAGGCTGACACACATTCAGGCACGCACACACAGATACGCACAAACACAGAGAAAGGCACATACACTCATGGCCAGAGAGTTTTTTGAGCTCAGAGCCCTGGTGCAGGTCTGAGTGGAATGCTTAATGGAGACACAGACTTAGGAGACTGAGAATTGGTGTTATGAACATGGACTCCTGAAAAAAAAAAAGAAAATACATCTACCTATATGGCTTTTGAGAGTGTGTCTTGAAGGAAAAACCCTATTAGCTTCCCACAGGTAACCTGACTAACCTGTCCTGACACACCTAAAAAATGCTCAGACCCCACGCCTGCCTGAAACGCTCCTCAGCAGCTGCATTCTCAGCTCCATCAGCAGAAACAGTCATTAAAGCTACCTGCAAAATCATCTGTTTGAAAGAGAATCTCTTCGTTAAATCACTCGTCAAGAATGATTAATGTCCCGTTTGAGCTTTCGGATGCCACTCCTTACATCTCAGTCCAACTCGTAAATGTACATGGAGGACAAAGAAGAGTGGGCGGGAGGCAGTGTCACTGACCAGGCTAACACAAAAATTAAAGACCAATCTATCTCTTTAAAGACCTCCACGTCTCCGCCAGAAAGAAGGGAGGGGGTGGCTTGGGAGGTGGGTGGGGGGTAGTGGTGGTGGTCGGGTGCAGAAGTGGGGCAGAGGGCAGAATTCCCGAGCAGCATGTCTGTGGACTGAAGGGCAGCGAGGAGAGGAGTGCGTGTGTGTGTGTGTGTGTGTGTGTGTGTGTGTGTGTGTGTGTGTGTGCGTGCGTGTGCGTGCGTGCGTGTGTGTGTGTAAAAAGCATGGGAGGGGCCTCCCAGTGTGGGGGCTGGGGCCCCTGTCACTTATCAGCTCTGGCTGAGCGTCGCCCAGGGCTAGAGTCGGGAAGCAGCACTGGAATGTGTGTCCTTCCCTCTGAAGGTGAAGAGAGAGGAAAGTCCACCAACAGACACAGAAGGGTTCATAAACATGAACACACACAGATGCACACGAACATGTGCCGCCAGCTGCTGGAGACTGACACTTTCATGCTCATGCAAATTTTAGACACTGACTGTACATGCTCCACCCAATTACCTGAACTATTACCTAGAATATGTCCTTCACTTTCATTTTTATACAGATGACACACAACTTTAACACAGTGTCCGAATTATCTGTAACGTTCACCATTTTCACTTTTTACTGATTCTTCAATAAAGAACAACAGTCTTGTGAAAGTGTAGACTAATATATGTGATTTACAGTATTTTCTGATGAAAGAGGGAACTGACTATCACAGTTTTTTTGATGCTATTGATTTATTAGATTTCCAAATATTTCTAATAATTCAGAGATTATACATCTTGAGCTTTAAATTAAACATAAGTTCTAAAATTAACTTGAATCCTGAAATTCTGTAAGTTTTAAAAAAGGCTATTCAGATAAGTCATTCACGCATTTTCTCCTCTTAGGTTTTTTTGACGGTATCTGAACTTTTTTTTTTTAAATTTAATGAAACATTTTAACATAGATGGTGACAAAACAACCATTAATATTACATTCTTAAGTGTTATACTCAAGTTTAGTCTTTCTCCAATGCTTTAAGGCAGACTATTAAGTTAATCTTCTACAAATGTTGCGTGGGCCACAGTCCATGCTCACAGGATGCAGAAATCCTTGTCATTACCCACATTTAAACAAAAACAGCTGAGGCATGAGCCTTATCCTAGTCTGCCTCCTCCTCCCATTGGAACATGCTTCCTGCCATTGTCAAAGACAGACACGCTGTCAGTATTTTTTTGTCCAGAGTCAAGACACATTTATTCACCACTGTGTTCAGCCCACCTTAACTCCCACCACACCAGCTGTTCCTTTCCCTTTCCCTTTTTCCTCTTCCCTCCATTCATCTGTTATTCGCTGCTCTGGCATTGCCCACTGTACTCATATCCAGCCACTAATGTGGGCACAAACACACACATGAACTTGCCTGTGCTATTATTGAAATTGTCTTTTTTTCTATCCAGATTTGAGTCATTCCTTATCTGTGAAACTGTTCCTGATACAACTGATAAAGCTCTGAACTCACTGTGCATATCTCCACAAAACGATTTCTTACTTGTGGCATTAGATCTGAAATTCCCTTAAAACGCTATTTGATTCTGATATTCTCTGCTCAGCTTGGTCGAGCTCAGTCACTATCAGTGAACACAATTTCACAAATGTTTCCAGGATGTTTGTCTCTTGATGACATTATTAAGAGTTCGTTAGTTCGTCAACACCTTTGTCTGGCTTTTCAAGAGATTTCCTACAAAATCTACAATGAACTGCCAAAAATGTTCAGAATGAACCAGACACTAAAGAAAAAGAGAAGAAAAAAAAACATAAATTGTTTTAAGATTGATCTTTTTTGTCCATTCAGCTGCTAGAAAACATGGAGGAATGCGCAGATACTCAACCCTGAGGAGTCTGTCATGTCATATTGTAAGATTGCTGCTGTCGTGTGGTTTTTGAAATAAAATGTCTAGATTTATCTGACTCAGATGAAGTTAAGCTGATAATTTATTTAATTCTGTATTCATTTCAGACTATTGTTTGAGCATGGAACTGACCCAGTCAACCTCTCCAAATCAATATTCCAAGCAATTAGAAAAAACAAATCAGTTTTCTTACAGCAAGGCCAGTGATTTGTATATTGCTGTAGGCCTCATTTTGACTCTGTCGGTGTATGCAACAGTTTTGTTTTTTTTTTCCTGTTTATAAGCCACGTCAGAGACATTTAGAGATTTGGCTCTGAGTCTGATATTATTCAGCACTATCCCAGAAGGTTCAAATCCTGAAGGAGAAATCTGTTTTTAGCTTTTTCATGTTTCCTGACTGAGAAATCTCAACTACATTTTCAACCATTGCAGTATAAGGTGGCTGCGCGTGAACATATCTGCTAAGTTAGCTGTAGGATGAGCATTTTTCCAGCAGAGGGATCTTATGGATATTTTCTATCCAACTAGACTATTTTGTACAGTATCACTGTTTTCCACTGGATGGTGCTAACTTCACCCTTAAACTACCCATTTTTCTACATAACTAGGTCACTGTATGGTGAATGAGTGTCTGGTCAATTCATGAAATTGGGTCTCGTCTTTAAACAGGAAGTCTGGGAATCAGTGAGACACAGCATTCACCCACCAATTTGTCTCTCAAAATCTGAAAAGGGTTTTTTTTTTTTTTTACGTAGTGCTTGTAAGAGATGAGGTTAATAATCAGTTCATGAGTGCCCAGAATAACATTTACAATTAGTCAAGACAAGTAACTTAATTTTCAGGTTGGTGAATCTCAGATCTCTCTTCTTACCTTACTAAACTAATTTAAGGGCACCATAAAATACACCACCTTCACGTGATTTGGATGTTATTAATATTGTTTAATTAATGCAGCATTTAATCTAGGCTATAGTGAAAGTGAGTTGATTTTACACTGTGAACTTGGAGTATGGTGCATATTAATTACGTCAAAAAGAAAATCTTTTTTAATTTTAATGACCTAACATGACTGCTTGTTTTAGCCTACATTATATATAAAATCATTCAGTATTTCTGTGAAGGATCAGTGTTATACATCAGTCTAACATCAGTCTGTCCTCTAGCACCAGATGTAATCTGTTTAAAGGACCATGTATTTCCACCAGTCTAGAGCGTTTATTCACAATTTCACTGCTAACACACACCGATTACAACACAAAAGCTACCAAACAAACTGGTGTGGGGGTGACGTGGTATCACAACACAAATCCCAGGCATATAAGCTTTTTTCCCCACCTCTAGGCTGGGCTCTTTTTACTTTGCCAGTCCATAAAGATTCCAGTGGGCTGAGGCACTATTTGGACAGAACATTAGGTTTGAGGAAATAAATCCTTATTCCTTGGTGCAGCACTGAGAAGTCTGTCTAGTATGAACTTTGTTAAGGCGGGTACTTCTCAGCTCTCTACAGCCATTATTACCCTCAGTAAAGAAGAAATGGAAAACAGTTCTTGTGTTGGTTCAGTAGTTTATAGTATGACAATTGTTATGCAGTTCTTTGCAATATTCTGGACTCAATTTTTAAATCAACATCTGTGTCCAGTAATTTCTTTAATTTGTAACATCCAAATAAAAAACAAAAGAAGAGGTTATAGACTAAGATTCATGACTGTTTGAATGTCATGATTGTCTCCATGTTTATCCTTGATGACAGCATTCATCATCAGTATAGCTGTTTGGATATTTCTTAGTCAGGAAGTGAAAGACTGCAGGAACTGGGAAAAACATCAGCTCAACAAGATTTTTTTTAAATAATACATTTTTTGTTTATTTGTTCTAACGTCAGGATCAGCATGTGCCCTTACTCATAATGCAATGCTCACTCACCTTTCCCACCCTGTGACTCCTGGGGCTTCTGAGGTTCCTGCGAGTGCAGCCCACCTTTGGTGGGTGTTGTTGTTCCAGAGTCTGTTTTGCTAATGCTACTGGGGGAAGAGAACGGCGCAGTGGTGGCCAGCCTCATATTTGCAAGGTTGGGTCTCATGTTGACAGAGCCTGGCGCCGGATTTGCACAAGCTGGTCTCACAGTGACAGGACTAGATCTCTTGGGAAGCCTGGGGCAGATGGAGGGCTGGGGAACTGACTTCTCAGTCTCACTGGGTGACTTCAGCTCGGGCTGCAGAGGGAAGAGTGACAATAGACGACAGAAGAGTGCGATCAGTGTTGACAGCTAATTCATATACAGTGGAATTACTGTCATGTTTGATTAAATCACTGGATAAATGATTCACCAAATTACAGTTGTCCATTGACTACAGTGCACCATAATGAAACACACAGAGCTATGACCACTGATTAAGAGTTTAAGAATGTGTGGAGAGAAAATTATAAGGTGACTTAGAAATCAAGCTGCCTCTCTAATCTTCCTTCCTGATCTTACGCCTTCTTAATCAACAATCTCACTCTCTCCTCCTCTCTCAGACTGACTCCTTCCTTCACTAAATCAACTAGTAAAAACCTGCAGCAGCGCTACCATCACCTACTGCTATAGCTGCAGCACAAAACCAGTCCCTGCCTGCTTCCAGGAACCAGTCATTCAATCTTCAAACAAGACATTCATCATACAAGAATACTGTAAAGAGAGGCTTAGGTGGTGAATTCTTGGCTGTCAGCGCGGCCAAACATCCTAGGGTGTGGATGTTTATTGCCATATCAGAGTGAGTTGGCCAAAGTGTTGGGGCCTGTAACATAAAGAATGTGATATAGATATAAGAAGTGAGGAAGAGACATTTCCTTCTGTGACAAAGAGGGAAAAAGGGAAAAACAGAGAACAGAGGAGAGCTCACGCGCCCAAACCTCAGGAGACTATCCCACAATCCCATCCATCTGCGACTGACGCATTCTCTATCTCTGGCGTTTTAATTCCCTGATCAAGTTCATCAACCATCTGTTCCAGGGCAGTCCAGAAATCCTGCCTTGCCTTTGTGATTCAGCTGTTCTCACAGCACATGTCACCTGCACACACACTCACACAATTGCATGCACGTAAGCGCAGAAAGCAAAAGAAGGCAAGGGGAGCTAGAGCGCATACTCCCCAGACAACCCAAGGCTGGAGTGATGATGGAGCCAGTGGGAGGACAGCTCAGTTCAGCCGGTCTCTGGAGAGAACTACAAGGAGTGCGGCAGCTAAGACAAGCCGGAGCACTGGAAGGGAGAAAGCTGGGAGAAAGATGATCCGCAGAGAGTCCGGGAGTGGAGAGACAGCTGACCTAACCACCATTTCCAGCTACTCACAGAGGGTGGGACTGCCATGAAAAGACAAGCAGGGGTCTAAAGCCACATTTCAAAGAGCGGAAGAATGGATCCCTGCATTGTGAATCACACTTTGCCGGTATATGTGAAACTGTGTTTATATGTGTTTATGATGGTAAAACATAAACTGTTATTTGCTTTGAAAACATATAGGACATATACTAAGAGGAGAAAACTGTTTTACAAGCTAAAATGAACATACGCAAACAATCATCAACAGATACTTTAATTTGCAAATACCTTTTCTGCTGCTAGAGTTGATGAATGCTCAATCACTGACACCTGTGGGTTTAACAAAGACATTACATGAGCGTTACAGGCCATGATGCAACCGGAGAGCACTGAGCCCAATTATGGCAGGCAGTGATTTCCACTCACCGGCAGAGGGAGTGATGTGCTTGTCTCCTCACATTTCCCCTGTTGGGAGAGACAGTGCCATGTTAGGTGATACCAGAGGTGACATGTTCTTTAATTTTGAGTCAGCTCAGTACTTTGAGTAGAACAGAGAACAGTCAAAAAGCCTGAATCGAATGAAACAAATACAGCAAATGATAAATACTCAAAAACATTTCTGATCAGTGGGTGTGGTAATGTTACTGCAGGAAAACCAGTGACTGTCTGGGATGCTCACATTTCCAGTGAGTGAGCAGCGTGCAGATTTAACCATCGTGGTCAGGCCAGATGAGACCGTCCACCGTGTTCACTCTGGCTCAGTGTGTGCAAGGTTGCCATGACAACACAGCAAATCTCTTTTTAAGATAGCGTGAAAAAAGGAGTCATCATCCCCACACCCCCCACTCACAAACTCCAAAATCAGCACACGCATCGCCAACGGAGCACACAAAACACACACACACAAAATATCACCACCCTCAAATTTACCCACACTGAGTGCATGTTTTGACAGACAACAGAGGCCCAAAATAATAGGGCTTGATATTTAATGGTGGAGATTTAATTTTTACCAGGGGTTTTTCAAAATATCTGGTAAAATGCAACAATTAAATGACAAAAGGATTGTAGAACTTTGGTATTTGATGCTCTAGCAGGCCACTGATTCTCAGTCTGATTGTTTTTTATATTTATCACATTATGCCAACCTTTAAATATTTGTAATGAGTTACTTTTGTATAAAGTAATGGTATCTTAGGAGCCAGCCATTTCTTATGGAAAAGTAAGTAGAAATAAGTCTATGAGACCTTTTTTTTCATTTCCTAAATCATGACAATCACTAGTAGACAACACAGTTCTCTGACGTCACAAAAAACCAGCTACACACCTTTAAATTCAGTGAGATTCCAGGAAGGACTTTTTCTCGATCACTTCTGACAGGTTCTGTGGTTTTTCTGCTCTTCAAGATAGTTTGAAGGCTGCAAAACATAATCAGACCACGATTATTTCTATTTAAATGTATATACAGTACAATACACATATTGCAAAATGCCATACCAAAATTAAGTTTACAGCAAAATTCCTCTGGTAACACCTTGAATTACAGTTTTTCATGTTACATATTGTTCATTGCCTGGAATCTAGCAAATCAGTTTTATTTTAAAAAGGTAGTTACTTTGTATTGCTCTGAAGACTCGGTGCCTTCTTCTCTGCATATCCTGAACAGATGAATTTGGCGCTCAGCTCATCCACCTCCCCGATCACAATGACAGCCACATCTCCATCCCGGCCAAGCAACCAGCTCACGCTCTTACTGTTGGCTGTACAAAACACAAAAACACAACATGAGTTAATAGGGTGTTGGTAAGGTTATCTCAGTGTTTGAAAGTGTTTCAGAATGTACAAGGATACTTTACTCAAAGTAGCACTCAAATTATGGTGGAATAATCTATAAGAAATACATCTGGAAATAAGGAAAACACTATCAATAACAGCACTATTTGCCTTTATATCATATGTGACATATGAACACAGTGTATTAATAAGCCTACGTATTCCAGATCCCTGAAATAATCAGTTGCAGCACTGGTCATTTTGAAATAAAACTCATCAGTAGCTTATCAGCAGTGTGTCTGATAGGTTGAGGCTGTTGTTTTGCTTCAGAGACAGACAGAAGTGACAGCTGGTGGGGCCCAAGCAAATGTATGAGACAGGACTTTTTATAAATGATATAAGCAGAGTTGACAGGGAAAACCCCTATCTTCTCAGTCAACTCATACACACACACACACACACAGAACCATAAAAAGGTATGTGTATAAATATACTTATTGGGACCATATTAATTCCTTTACCTGCCCCAGATCTGATGTAAAAATAGTGTTTAATTCACACCTGAAAGACATTCCTAACCAAAGAAATCTATAAACCACTCACCCCAACCGGTCGAGGCAGATGGCCGCCCAAACTGAGCCCGGTTCTGCTGGAGGTTTTTTTCTTCCGTTAAAGGGAGTTTTTTCCTCTCCACTGTCGCCAAGTGCTTGCTCATAAGGGAATTGTTGGGTTTTTAGTTTTAGTTTTTGTAAAGTGCCTTGAGATGATTTGTATTGTGATTTGGCGCTATACAAATAAAATTGAATTGAATTGAATTGAATAAATGATCTTTGTTCTAGACTTGCTTGACTTCTCCTTAGCTGTCTCTTTGTGAGGACACTGAGTACTCTCACGCATACTGTACAAACACATGTTACTGTCTTGTGACTATGTTTGGGAGCACAGAGAAGTTGCTTTATGCAGATAACCCATCTGACGCATGCTCAGAGGGTGAGAGCTTGTTGAGTTGGAAACAGAATAACATACTTGAACAGTGAACTGGTTTTGCCAGCCTACCCTGTGGATCACATTCCAGCAGGCCGTACCATGATGACTCCACAAACACATCAGGAAAACAAGCTACAGCTACACACAACTACTTTGTCAGGTGCAAGTAAGGTTAGCTGTCAGCTGAGTAAACGGACATTTGGAAAATACCATATTTAGAGTATTGAGCATCTTGTCAAAGGCTCGACTTTAACAGTGTAATGGTGTTAAAACACATTTTCATATAGGTTTCAAAATAATGTGGTGCATTGCTTTGAAGTGAAGAGAATAATATTTCTAAAATGAGGGGAAATATCTGAAGAACAAATCCAAGGTTACTGGTCTGAATAGTCTAACCACAGAAACTCTCCGCTGAGCCATGCAATTTGTTTCTCTGCCTCATATGAATGTCACCAGTCTGCCTTCAACATAAACAAATGCTGCCAAATATGCCAGCATACAGCTATGTAGGATGTCAACACCAATAACATCAACTCAACCGCAACAAAGGTCCCATGATCAGAAAAGGCTGGAGGCTGTCAGCAACGCCAGCTTTGTAAAATCAAACTTATGTGAGCTCTCCCACAAGGCCATCCAGTTAAACTCTCTTGTTGTTTTTCATATACATACATTTCCTGCATGCTTCCTGTTTCACCCCCTTAGTAATTGTTTGAAGGATTGTGTCTTGACTCACTTCCTATTTTTACACAGAAACACCAACTATCCACCATTTCCTCTGGTCTATAGTCGAGGAGCCCGTGTGGAGAAGAGTTGGGAACATGCGGTCTCAGCCTGCAGTCTCCATTCAGCCTCCTAAAGACAGCTGCACTGGTCATTAAGGATACAGTATAGAAAGAGCACTGTTCACTCTGCACCACAGTTGATAGGAAGCGCTTTGTTATTTGCCAAAATCACATTACTGTGTCAATCAGTTAATGCTCCGACTGTACGGTGCTGTTTATTGACTTCAAGGCATCTCCAAGTGGGATTTCAGCATGTGTGTGTTCTTCCAAACCTCTGTAGTTTGGAACTTTGGAAATTTAAACATAGAGGAATTTATGTCATAGTCATTGCACCCCACATTTCTTGTACTTGGTCATATTACAACCAAAAATAAAATGCAGAAGGGCATGATTCTGTTGCACTGCATGTGTCAAACCAGTTTTAAGCATCCTGAATTTCTGGTTGAGTTATTTGATTGCTGTGTTTACAGTATGTTGTGCAGCAGCCAGTTCCTGATAAACTCATTTACCATTCATATTGCTCTGTGCATTTCCCCTCATTTTTTTTTTCATAACATCTCTGTGGATCAAGCCAGTGTTTTCATCCAACAACTATTTTCCATCAAAAACATGTTCCGGCCACGTGTGACACCACTGACGCAATGAATATTCTCCTCTGTTGTGCTTGGGCTCACAATGTGTGGAGAAACTGGGAACAAAGTGATCTAAGTGAGAGCCTGAAACCATGTGAACATAAACACACATTTCACATTCAGAATTATGTGCACTTCTTTAACAGTTGCTCTAAGACCTATTATAAGCAGACAGTATAAAAATCAAGGTGAATATCATCTTCCCATGACATCCTCTTTACTTTGCCTGTGTAAATGTTACCATCATCTGTGAGTGTGATGTTAACGTTAACTCGCCAACATCGTCAATCTGCTGTAATTGTTTAGGACTTGAGATCTAAATAAAACTTCATGTTAGTGAAGAATAAATGGGCTGTAAATCACGCAGCATGTCGGCATTGTCTTCTCATTTCCCCAACATCACAGGCACATTAATGTGGAGCAGCTGGTGTTTGTTAGCCCAAGTTTGTGTCTTAGGAAATGTTGTACTTGCCAAATGGACTTCAGGTAAATGCTTTGTCTGTGTTGGCAAACAGCTGTCGAGATGATGTGCATCCTGAGCTACAGCAGTGACAGTACATAGCCATTAGCATAGGATGCCTGTCACGACCATTGCACACGTGCTGCTGCAGTGTGCTTTGTGAGCTTTGTTACTTTGCATCAGGTAATTCACAGCACACTATGCAAACATCTTGGCTACAAGGATTCACAATGGGGGAACAGATGGTTTACTGTCAAAAGCTTTGTTTAAAAGTTTCAGTATGCTTGAAAAACTTGAAGCTGCACCCTGTCACACTAGATAAACAGGAAGAAGGAAAGTTAACAAAGGTGCTGATGGGTTGGCATGGTTACCTTTTTTTGGTTTTCTTCCCTTGTTCTCAATGTCCCCCCCTTGTCTCTCTAGGTTCTCCTCCCGCTCCTTCCAGCGCCGCACCTGTTCCTGGCGCATTTTAAGGAACAAAGTCTTTTTCTGGTCCTCATTAAGGGCGTCCAGCACATCAGGGTCGATGTACATGTCATTCAAAATCTGTTGGAGCATGTTGGCGGTTGAGTTAACGTGTCACCACTCAGCCAAGCAGTTGTACAGAGGCGGCGCTGTCCTTTGGCCAGGAGCTTTTTGAGGTGGACAGGGTTGGTTTATGGTCTCATGTTGTAGGAGAAGACCTTCAGAGCTTTTTGTATTCTAAAATAATTCCTGTCTACCCCAGAAACTCGTCTTCATTAATCAAAGTCCTTGTACAGTACATACCGTACAATCTCACACAATCACATATATGAACACACATACACATACACCCATGTGCGCTCGCACACACACACAGACACACACACACACACGCACACGCACGCACTCACTCACACACACACACACACACACACTCACTCACTCACACACACACACACATAAATCCTGTTTCCTTTCTGTGCAGTGCTAACAGTTTCCCCAACCCATTAAGCTTTTAGTTTCCTTTGACTTTGGAGGTCATCACTGGGACAATCTGCAAGAAAAAAAAAATAGAGAACATTTTCAACAAACATTTGAAGGTTATGTATGTTGTGCCTTGCAGATTCTACATCTTTCTCAAAGTTGCAATGATCCCACCTTCCTATCAAATCAGAAACATTTTCCTAAACATTCTGTTGGAAATTGAGTTTCACTTGTGTATCTTGTCCCTCCCTTCATGAATGCAGAAGAGCCCAAACCTTCTTTCTACGCTGACAGAAAGACTCAAAATGGGAGGAGATTCCAAAAAAAATGAGACTGTTTCTGTCATCAGTGGCCCACCTCCCTCCTTCCCCTCCCCACCACACATCCCTTCCCAAACCCATGTTCCCTTCTCCCCCTCAAAACTCCCATGAGACAGCGGCTCCATTTTAACACGATCAGTTTCTGGTTGCAAGAGAAAAACACAGAGGGTCATAGCCCAGAACAGCATGAACCGGTTTCTCTAACAAGGGGATTGAAATGGACTCCTCCAATCACAGTGGGGAGTTAAACAATAGCTACCACATCAGCAAGACTTGGAGGGAAAGAAAGCTTGTCTCAGACTGAGAACTATTACACTGGTGGAATACAGATTGGTGTCTACTACACACATTGTAGGGTGCAGAGAAAAACCCAGCAACAGGAGGAAAGTGAGGGGAGAAAGTAAGTGATACAAAACAAAAGGGAGTTGTTCAGAGAAGGGTAGAATTTGCTAAAGTACTCACATTGGTTTGTAGACAGCCGCTCCACAGCAGAGTATGCTAAGTACGCTTGAAGGAGACTGAGCGCCTGTGGGTCCTCCTCGTCTTTGTGCGTGTATGACTGGGCTGATGACATCACAGCATTCCATGATCTCTCTCCCTCCCTCTTTCTCCACAGACACACACACAAATACACACACACACGATTCATTTAAAAAAGGGGAAGAGAGCAATCCAGGAAGTTTACCTCACACATTAAATTGTAAGCACAACACAAACTCTTAGAAAGACATAAAGTACTATTTTTTTCTTACTTTAGTTTTTAGTGTATACATGCACCATGCTGTGCAGTGGTTTTAACCACAAAAACTCTGAGGAATGCCATGGTTTATAAACAAACTTCATATAAAGTGCAGTAAAGAGACTAAAAGTTGACTCAAGGACTACTCTTGTATCAGCACAGCATCACACTAACACACAGTTTTTCAGAGTTCTTGGCAGGTATGTTGTTACAAGCATCTTGGAGAACTTATCACAGTTTCTCATTTGCTTCTGTCTCTTCATGCACTCCCACTTTGACTCTATGATGTTGAGATCAGGGCTCCACAGGGCCCTAGCATCTGTCACAGGGCTCTAAAGTGCCCAAAGCTTTTTGCATACTGAAGTGAACTGTTGCTTAAATATCAAAGTATGAGAGTAATGAATGAAAGTAAAGGAATGAAACATGTATCTCTTATTACCTTGTCATCAGTCAGCTGATAAACAGTATGGCACACATGCAAAGTGTACACACACTTCCTTGCTTTAAATGATGGCTTTTAATTGTAGATAGTTAAATGATGTCTTGATCACGATCTTGCAGACACTGTAACATTAAAACATAAGCTCAGATATGTAAGCTGTTTACTTTACCTGCTTTACCTGTTATTTTAAAATCTTAAAAGCCAAAGGCATATCGCTCCTCTTCTGCTCTCTATCATTTGTAGGTAAAGAGCATCCTCTAGTGGACCAACCCAGGGAAACATGCTATGAATTACGTCACCACTAAAGCCTATGCTTAACTGCTTCAGAATATAGCATTAAATTACAAAGTTAAAGAAAAAGGGAAGCAACATTAAAGCGTAGGCAGCACTTCTAAACATATGCTGCCATCATGGCTATGTACAGCTCAGCAACGCCACACCACAAGTACACATTCATGCAGACGATCATACGCAAAAGCTACAACAAACAGGGGGGCAGGGTGTTGTCTGTTATAGCAAACCACTCATAATATTCAGTGCTGTCAGGGAGCGCTCAGGTGATGGTGACCGTGCTGCAGCAGCAGTAAAAAAAAAAATGCATTTCATCAAGTAGATAGCAGTGTGGCAGGTGCAATAGACTAAACCTGTTACAGTAACATTTTCGAGCAACATTCCTTTAAACAGTTATTGCTGTTGTTCTTCTAATGAGCATGACTAACAAACTATCATGTGTAAAAATATAAGGTTTCTTCATCATGTCACCAATAGAATGTATTGTGCTTTCAGAAATAGAGAGCGTTGTTTTGAGTAAATACAATTTATTACCACATCTGTGTTGCACTTGCACTTCCAAAGCTGCGATGACCTCACACAGTCCTCTACATAGGTTCATGGATGAAGAGCAAAGTCAGAGTTGGCATGGGGGCTGGAGTCCATCTCAATTTAACACATCCCGTTCAGTTTTTGCAACGCTCTTCTTGGCCAGCAGGGGGGAGGTGTGAGAGGCTGTGTATGTTCGTTAACTTCAAAACAAAGCCCAACATGCAAATTGCCTGTTGAAATGCCTTGGGTCCAGACCTTGCACACTCACCTGGCTGGAAAATATTTACAGTGAGAGACACTGAGGCTGCACGTAGTGAATGATAATGCTTGGCCTACTGTCCTATTTACAGTAAACATATATGAAATTATACCAATTTATTAACATCCATCAAACCAGAAATCTAATCTATGACTATCAACCTTTCTAAACTGTAAATAGTAATGAAGTTAATAAAATGTATTCAAAATTTTAAAATGTTGCAATCTGCTTACATTTGGAAGCTTTTCTTTGGTTTCACCAATCATAAACAAAAATATGGCTATATGGCAAAAGGCCAAAGTAATATCAGAAGAAAAAAATATTTGCAGTTTACAGTTTTGAAATCTCAAATAAAAAACAGGGTTCTGTTGGGTCATGAGGAAATAGTTCAACAGGTTCTATTGGGTCATGAACAATAAGCTGTTGTTTTTTTTTCCATGTTTTATGAGCAGCAAAGCTCAGAGCAGAGGAATCATTGCATATACAAATGATCACAAATTGTGATTAGAAAACAAAGTAATGCTTTATTTTACAGCCTGGTGTCACACATACAGTACTAATGTAAAAATCTCTAAGAAGACAGAAGTCATCAGGTACTTGTCATTGCAAAGTCTTCATTTTAAAGGCTGTAAAATTAAGCTTTAGTGTCATTGCAAATGAGGAGTTTGAGACATTGTAGACAACACTACATCAAAATTAAGCATACGTTTCATCATTTTGGGAAGATTTTTTTTTCCAACAAGAAATGAAACATGAAAAACACATACATTTTTAATGTAGATTTTCCCTCTTGGGTAAATTAAATTTATTTTTAAAATTTGTCAAATGTACATAAATTATATTTAATGCATCAAAACCAAATGAGCAAATCAAAGACCCTCTTTAAAAAAAAAAAAAAAAAAAAAAGAGGCAACATAAGAGAGAACAACATTCTTTGTTGAGATCATTTTAAATAAGTATTGGTCAGGCATTTCATTAACCTGGGAAAGCAAAGTGCTACACACAACAACCACTGAAGACAGTTCACCATACACCTTAATGAGGATTGGACTGAAGCACCTTTTCTTAGCTTAAAGCTAAAATGGAGATTTCACTGTTTAAGTCTTCCTTTTAACTAAAACTCCACTGTGGGTTTATAGTCTACCTCAAACAACCCATAAGCCAAGTTTGCCATTTTCCTAGAAAGAGGCATTCTTGCGCTGACATTGTTCTACTTAAAAGAATTTATGTGAACTACTTGACCCAACAGGCTGCTTAAAATCTTGGGTTACTATATTTTCCTCCAGGATGGAGCTTCAAGTGCAAATAAAGGCATACAACTCCTTCATGGGAAATAAACATGGAATTCAGCCACATGCTTTCAAATAGTAATCATATATTTAATTGATATACATATATTGCCACCATTGGCACATACGATATTGCACACAGTGATGAAATGTTGCACAGAAAAAATAGATATATTTTTTGTGGGCGAAAACATTCCAAAATTACAAATAATGTGGAATAACGCTGAAAAGGTAAAACTACGTAAAACAAAAACAAAACAAGACATGCTTGCTACTCCCCATTAACTGAGCGACTTACAACTTAGACAATACTACCCAAGCCATAGAATGAGCATTTCAAGAGGGGGCTTGCCAACAACAACTTATATCATTTTAGGCCACTGCCGATGTTCCCAATCAGCCCCTGCTCTCCCTGCTAATGCGCTTGGCTAGTGAAGAGCCAACTCTTCTGCATCATCTTGCATCTAGGTGACCACCCCCTTCCATGTTTACATGTAGGCCGATACCTGGATGGCTGGAGAATGGGGATGGCAATGAAGTTAGGGAAGAAGGAAGGTAGCAGAAAAAAGTTAAGAATTCTGCTCCTATTTTTTGTTAAAGAGTTTGTAACAAACCCTTTTAGCACCACGAGTCGTGCGCTAGCACACAAGGGGGCTGAGACACAAAAATGGAAGAAAGAAAGAGAAAGCAATAACATAAAGAAGCCAAACTGCAATCCAAAGCACCAGGCCAGCGTGTAAGCATGCGGAGCGTGTAAGGCACCAGGTTGTTTATATGCTGAAGAGGATGCTCCCAATCAGGTATCATTTAGGTTATACCAGAGGCTCCAAAAATAGGTGGTCAAGGACAGTCTAGTTTGCTGGTTTCCAGTCAATCTAAGTATGGGAGCAATCATTTAATTCAATGCTGAGGTAAATCTGACATTATCTGATTGTTGCCAGTTTATCTGGAGTTTTACTGACAGAGTTTATAAAACTGCTATCACACATCTATGAGATGCGACTAAACTGGATTCAAACCAGTTTTTTTCCATGTGGCAGCCCAAGTATATACAATTAGCCCAAAAGTGAATCACCCCCAAGTAGATATTTGGGCTTACAAATCTAAAGCAGAGCTACAAGCATGTATCTAAAGTAGCCCCAGTGAACTTTACACCTTCAGATCTAAACTTGTAGGCATGGGCACATCCACCAGTACTCATATGGAGGTTTACCAACAGGTGAATTGAACCATCTCCACCGTGGCGTGCTCCTCAGTGGCCCTCCTCATAGTGTGATGATGATATTAGAATTACAGTTCGCAAGATCGCTCCTTTTACAATTACACTGCGAAACAACTTCCACTATAACTACACCAAGCCATTGGATGGAATCACTCAGTACTCAGACTTGAGATTCGTACAATATGGGCAGATAAAGATACGTATGGAGGGGTCCTTGAGCCAATATTTTGGGAGACCAACAAAATCTATCTTAGTGCAGATTAACATGCAGCAACAGCACTCCTTGGCACCATTTAGACTTTTATGACTGGACAAGATCACAATATGTTTTTGTTTCAAACGTGCTAATCAATAATGCTCTGCTGAAAGTTGCCTCTTTTTTTCAGACCACTAAGCCAATCAACACAGCTATGTGCGGGGTGTCTGTCTTGTGAAGTAATCTGCAATTCGGGCCATTTGCTACATGTTGTCACTGCATTTCCTATATCAAATACACATTTAGTACCTTTAAAATGAACACATTGCATTAACAACGAGACACAAAGGTAGTCTATAATATATCCATCTGCATGGCAACAATTTCAACTGAAACAAAAATTACAATATTAATATTTCTTTGAATGCCTCTGGCAAATGTCATCATGTCAAAATTCATTGACCAGTTCAATATATTTGATTTTTATGCAATGCATATTGCACAACAAATAGAGCACTTATTTTCATCTCATGAAAATGCCTACATGTTCCTTTTTATACTGCATGACATCTAACCAGTTTCCGAAGCAGGCCTAGCCCTCTTATGATTTATGTGTAAACACATCTCTACTCACAGGTAAAGGTAAATAGGATGGCAAGTACATGTGACAACCTTTTACAAAGTTTTTGAATTTTGGTTTAAAAATTAATATATCTGATTTGTGCTGAAGTCATTAGCTCACATGAAACATCTGTTCCTCAGAACTCGGCAATATTTCCATTTGAACATTGCAAACACTTTTTTTTTTTTTTTTTTTACAATAGCTTTAACTGGTACAAAAGTTTTCTGTTAATAAGGGAAATAAACACTCAGTTCAATATTGTTTGTCAAGTAGGAAACAATGTTCAATATAATGTTATTACTTTGTTTAGCAGCCTGTTAACTGTATTAATGGTGGATAAGTGGGGTAACATCCAGCGATGAGTGACAACATGTCATAACTGTCAGGTTGTGGAGGTTTCTTATATTGTGGGTGATGCTCCCTTGGAGTTAAACCATTACAGTTAAACCTTTAGATTTCTTTCTTTATACAGTAGAGTTTTTAATTATATTTCTCTTGTTATTTTCATTAATCTTGCATGTTTTTCTTTTTTTTTCCTCTTTTTTTTTCTTTTTTGCTCTCTATATCAATCCTCGTCTCCATCGTCCGCCTGCATCTCCTCTTGTTGCTGCAGCTCGCATGCCCTTTTCTCCCGCTGTTTCTCCTGGATCTTCTTCATCTCCTCGGCGTATTTACAGAAAGTATTCCCAAATTTGGACCACACTTTATAGGGTACCGTAATTGAGTTGCGGTACGTTGGCTTCACCTCGCTTACCCTCATGAACACACCATACTTATTGGATCCGACGTCGAAGAAAAAGCGTTTGTTGTCCACAGTCAATGATGACCCTTCGGGCAACTCTGCAGGTTCGTCCTCTACACCGTAATCGTCAATAAGTTTAGCCAAAGCATCACGAAACTCAATAAGTCCCTGGGCAGGCAGAGCAATCGTCTGGCCTTGCGTGGATCCCAAACCGGGCCCCCGGTTAACGGTCTGTCGAATCCTCAGAAACCGTCCCCTCTGGTTCTCTTTCAGATCCATGTAGTATTTCCGATTTTCTCGGACCAAGAACTCGCTTTTAAGTGCTCGCCTGGGCTCATCTTGTACCATTCCCGGGTTGCTCGGACCCAGCTGGGCATAATGTTCGATGAAGTCCCCCAAGTAGTCACGGAACTCGACCGCCACGGACATGGAGAGAGTGAGGCGGCTCTTGTTTCCACCGGCCCCGACTTCTGCTATCTTTAAGAAGCGGCCTTTCGCGTTCTGCTTAACGTCCAAGTAGAAGCGTTTGTTTTGGATGTCAACCCGCTTCGACGCCAGCTCTTGTGTCTCATGCTGGAGCCCGGAAGCCGAGCCCGCCCCTCCTGTCGCTAGGTGCATGGAACCGAAGCCTGGGCCCGTGGCTGCTCCTCCCTGTTCACTTCCACTGTCTCTGTCCGCCATGATGCTGCCTGCCTGCCTTCTCCCTCTGTCTGCTGCAAAGCCACGGCCAGCCACAGCGAACGCCGGAGCTCTCGCGAGATCTACACAGAGGTATAAAAGCGAGGGGAAGCGGTTAATGCAGAGCCAGGACGGTGTGTTTTCTGTCACCCGCTGTAATGTCATGTCGTTTTCATTGAAACGAAACCAGCGGTTGTTTCGGGGGGGCAATACTGCGTCTCTCCCGGTGTGGTTAAGTTTCGACTTTCGATACAGCTTCCGGACATTGGGGTGTTTTTGCTGTGCTGCCTGGAAAGACCCTGGCTTGCCCTCTGTTTTAAAGTAAGAGCAGAAAACACAAATCCTTCCAATGTAGCCCTTATTAACCTCACGTGTGTCCCAGTAATCCACCCATTTCATCTACTAAGGATTTTACAAACTATGCATTAGTTGTGGTGACGTGACACAAACATTGACTGCTTATTTTTACTGTCTTTTGTGCAGGACTTTCGTTCCCGCTTGTAAAATTGGGCCAAAGTCATTGATTTGCAAGCTGTGAGAAAGTCCTGTCAAGGTAACTCTTATTTCCTAAAGTTTGCGCTTCGCGCCTCAAGCAAGTCAAAAGGCCTTATTGGAAAAATAAATATATATTTTTAAATATTTAAATTGTATTAATAGGTGCTCGTGATAAAATAATATTATTAGGTTAAGAAACACGAATGAGATTTGCTTTAATTTACAGACGGGCCTGTAGCCAGATCCTGATTTAACTGGTCCACATTGACCTTTATATGCTTTAGTGACGACACTAGCCTATAATTTATTTTATTTACTTACTTCAAAAACAGATACTTTCCATATGAATCGGGCAACATCAACCTATTTAGCCTAGTTTCAAAAATTGGCCTACATTAGAATTTCGCCTGTCACAAGTCAAATACGTCTGTGATTTTCTGCCGTTGAAGAGTAGTTTTGCCTAAACGTGTGTAAAAAGGGCATATGGTAGCCGTTTAATCTAATACAGTGGGTTTAGGGACAATATTTACGGATGCACAGGCAAGACGACCTTACCGCACGGTGTCATCTCATTGCTGTTGCGATAGCAATGTTTGCTTGTTACTTCTAGTTAGATGAATCCATTATTTTGGTAGGTTATTATTACTCACCCCCTAGGGTTTAACAGAGGCTGATGAAACCCGGCTGTTTCTTCCTTTAGTGAACTGTGTCTGTGGTCAGCTTCAGGTCTTTTTAAGTGCGGAATTTCCACCGAGGAAAAAATTTAATTAACAAAACTTAATAGGAAATCTTTAAAATCACTCCACCCGTACTCTGGTGAGGCCTTTGGTCCAAACACATGTTGGCCAAATTACAGATCAGCGGGCGCACTCTGAAGGCCGCAAATGGAACAAAAGCTTCATTTTTATCCTCGGCCTTGGTGCCACTATCAGGTCAGGTTTATTGAGTTTTTTTATACTAGGTATCTCTGAAGTAATCTGTTTTATGACTTAAGTCCACACTGTGTCTCTGAAGTCATCTTATTTATGACTTAAGTCAACACTTTAGTCACGACCACAGGCTATTTTAGATGCGTTTTTCTCAGATACAGATTGTAACTTGGTCTTAATGGTGTGTTTCAGTGGACTACCACTTAGCTGTTTACCATATATAGGCCTTTTTCTTATTAATTCATGTAGCTGCACATGAGGCCAATTCACGACATGGCTGTTGGCACAATCAACATCATTTGTAGTGATGATAACTGAGTCAGTGGTGTTTTTTTCTATAGCACCTGGCATCGATATGGATGCACTTAATGCCCATAATTTGCTGTGCTGTTATTATGCAGCTTTAGACGTTTGCAGCCAGTAGCATAGACTGTCAGTCTAAGACAGGACCACAGCCTGTCCATGTTTAAATGTAGGCCTACGCATTTATAGACTATTAGACCATATATGAGATGATGTTGTGAAAATGTTGTTCACTTAAAAATAGCTCATAAACATTTCTCACCTGAACATTTGAGAATATTCAAAATCCTTTACAATTAAATTTTTGCCTTTATAATGTTATATTATTAGAAAATGTATTTATCTATTTAATTTTTTTTTTCAATAGTTCACAAACAAGATTTATCTGTTATTGCTTGTACAAATAAATTCTCGTGCTGGCGATACTCTCTCCACAAGTTGCGCAGACTTCACTTTAAGCACAGATTTTATAGGCCTTCCTTTTTGTCTAAATTCATTTGTGTCAATTTGCTTTTTTATGTACGATTCTCCTCACACTTTATTAGAGGTTAAATGTTTTTTTGTTTTTTTTTAACTTGAGCATTTCTAAATCCTCTGCTATAAGAAAATGGTAAACAAGGTTGTTTTTTAATTTCCCGAAAGAACGAATCTAGAGGCTAAAGCAGCAGTTTGTCAATGGGGAAAAAAAACTCAGGCAGGCTGAGGATCTTCTAGGTCAAATTTCATGTAATACGATAAAATATCCGTATTAGCATGTACTAATAATATAGAAGATTTTCACTTAGATTTTTAGGCTAGCCTTGTGCATTTCACGGACGCCTTTTCCTCTGTTAGATCGATATGTTCTGAGGACTCCTGCCGTGCGGAGGGCTCGCTGTCAAGTACAAAGTAGTCAGTCCGAATAAAAGAAGATGGGCAGCAGCTTAATCCTTGTTTTAGCTCAAGGCTCATTCACAGCACTTTCAGTCCATATCCGTTGTGCAATTTCATCAGTGATCCGTTTTCTCAGATTTGAGAGTTTATGTGATATTATTTTATAATGCAAATTATTTTATCACATTGACAGAACTGAATAAAAAAAGAAAGAGACCAAGTTGATCCCGGACATTTGGTGTAGGTGTCCTGAAGGGGGTTTGAAGGCCTTAGTGGAGTTCAGCAAAAAAAATAAAAAATAAACCCAGAAACTAGAAGACCTATTTTTAACATATTCACCTTAAGAAATAAGATGCCAGTAACTATTGATTATTTCAATACAATATTAAAAAAAAAACAAAAAAAAAACTTTTTGTAAATGAAGTTTTACACACTTCATACTACAACACTGCAATAATCTTAAAGTTAAAAAAGCAGATAAAATAATTAAACAATATCCCATGGTGGAGCATACACTGTGGTATTACTTAATAATGCTAAAGAAAACGAAGAAAACAAGCTGAGCAAGTTATTCCCACTAGTAATTTTTAGGCCACAGCCATATAAAAAAAGATCAAATAAAAATCTTATTGGAAAGGTAAAATGTTATTTATAATATAGCATAGCAGTCAATTAGCCCAAAAGCACTACAAAACACATGAGAAATAGTACTGTTCATTTATTGAAAAACAGTAGGCTACTCTAAATAACATTTGGCCTGCTGTGCACACATTTGTGTATGTGATCTGAGTTTCTGATTTAGTTCTTTAAGCTTTTATCTAAGGCTTTCTTTCTTAGTCTTTAAACTTAAACTATTTTGAGATTTGTTAGGCCAACCAATAAATAAATAAAAATAATAAAATAATAATGATAATTCAGATATTTCCTCCTCATCAGCTCCACCAGCAATCGCCACTTGTCACACAAAATCCAGTCATGCCTTGTTTAGGGTAGGTAAAAAAGATGAATAGATTAGTGATCTTAAGACACAAACATTCACCTAAGTAAGAAGGAATTAAAGTTAAATACATTTCAGTGTGTTAAAAAGATGTCGGGTTTATTTTGATGTCCAGCATAATTTATACCCATATAAGCATTTTATGCAGAAATAGATGATATATATGTTTAGTGGGTTTGACCTCATCTCAACATATAAACTTACTTTATTGTCTGCCCCGTTAAACTGGAGTCAATGTTTTTAATTCATTACTTTCTTTCTATTATTAGTTAAACGACTGGAGGTGACAATGATGTGTCGCTCTATTTATTTTCATCAGCCAATTAAATAGATGTGATAAACACACGTCTGGGTGAATGCAAAATAGGTCCTGTATAACTTAAAACCTAGACAAGGCATTGTTGTATAGGAATTACATATCTACTTTCTATTTAACCTCCGTAGGATGTAATATCTCCTGTGTTGGGCCTCAAGAAGAAAAAAAAATCCCATTAAGAATTTCATCAGACTTTATAAAAAAAATGTTTATATGGCATATTTTGACTTTTATCCTGTTAGACTCTAGACCCTGTTTATCAGCTGCCAGACAACCCGTCAGTTTTAATTAATCAGTCAGTCAAAACTCTTTAGGCTCTTTCTAGACCAATTTCTAATAATGAACATCAACCCGAGAAAAAAAAAGCAGTTGTGATACCGATGCCACTTCCATTGGAGATTGGAGGCTCAAAAGATTGGAGATTGGAGGCTCAAAAAGGTGTCGTCGTAGTTTCTAAAAGGCCGCTGGTGTGATCACCTCACAAAGTTTTGCCCTACATCCCAACACAGGAATGCTGTGGCGCCGCTCCAAACGCAGCCTCATTATTATTTCAGAGCAGACTCACGGCCGTATGGTGTATGTTATGTTATACTCTGCGAAGCATTGGCTGCGCGTAAGGACACTTAAATGCTGCAGGACAGTAACAATCCCAATGGCACGTAAATAAAGCGTCATTCCACCAAGCGAGATCCCATAACCTACCTTACCCTGCTCTGTCTGCACGCGGAGCGCCTTAAAGCCTCGACGGCGTGCCGCAGGAGACGAGACAAGCAGAAAGAAACATGTGAATATGCTCGGAGGCCTTTATGACAGCACGGCGGACTGCTTCTGTTTGCTGCACAAGATGGACCAGAAACGACGAGTCGTGGCACGGAGAGCGACACACGCACAAGATCAACGCCGTACGTTTCTCCTCTGATGTCAACACGCACTGGTGGAACGGGCGCCTCCTTTTGGTGTTATGGAGGAGTTGCAACTTTGCCTTCTGATGGTAACAGGTAGGGCAACGTTATGGGCAGCTGTAATGGAGGGCAGTGTCTAAAGAATTAAGTGAGCATCGCCTTTTTCCCCTCTAATCATGTGGCTTGGATCCACTTCACGGTGTGGTTTAGTCTTTCAGGAAAATCACTGTTGCAGCCTTGAATGACACATGTGACACACATGTGTGTGTGTGTGTCAGAGTTGTTTAAAAAGCACACTACTGTTTTTCAGGGAAGAGAACCTCAGCTAACACTGTACTAACCGATTTTATGCTTGTCTGACATCAGCACTCTATAGGCCAAATTTATAGGCCTTGTACAATTTCAGCACCATGGAGAGCAGACTGGGTCTCTTGTGAGGTTTACAGGACATTTACAAGCAGGAAATCGTAAATAAAAGTGTTGGTTTAGTAAGAATTTAAAAACTAATGCGTTGTTCTGACAATCGTGGGGTTTTGGCGTTTTGCCCTAACTGATAACGTGGTTATTTCATAGATATTTTATTGGGCAGACTTCACATTTGGTAGCCTACTCTGGTTTTTCCTTATTTTATTGCTTTTATTTTTGATTTACAGCAGCATTTACAGCAAGAGTCGATGTGCTCATAAATACTCTGGTCAGCAGATGTCGCTCTTTGTGAATGTTGTCAGCAGAACCTCATGTATCCGCATTATATTTGGTATTTAGGCTAAACCAAACTATTAAGTCAGAACTTCACCTAAACATTGCCACTGTAGACGATAAACGTGATAATATTCCTATGTTTAAATGGGTGTCTTATTTAGGTCTTGGCCTTTTGCAAAGTGCCCTTAGAGCTGTACGTTACCCTGTGAACATAACATAACATTATAATGATAAAAACCCAGGCAGAATTTTCTAACTCTGAAGTGATTCAAGTAGTTTTCTCTGCTTTGGAGCAGTGTCTTGCAGCTCTTTTAGCTGTATGGATATGATGCGGTGCTTCAACATCAGTTTTTTCAGAGGCAGAGCAGCGAATGTGACCTGAATGCAGGGCATGGCTTAATGGGATGACACGCAAAACTCATTCAAAACAGTATCTTGAAGAATCTGAAATGCTTTCGCAGCCTTAGTCATCGCAGCCATATGAATTCTCTCGGCCCGCTGGACTATATGCGGCCGCATTTCTCAATGTGAATCTGTTTCATTTTTGGAATGATGCCTTGGCTACAGTAAAATGCGATTTGAGGAAGGACAGTCATGGATTTAGGATTTGGTTTGTTTCATTATAACGTGAGATTACCGCTGAAAAAACGCCATGGAGTGATTGACATAGGCTACAGTAACTGGGTTTTAGGAGTGAGGAGATCGACCCTCTGGTCCATCGGCTGACTGTATCTCAGAGCTCCAATCCTGCGTTTTTGCTGCCGGAGCCCCTTGGCAATCGGCATTATTTTCTCTCCGTCTGTGGGTAGAGGGGGAGGCGGAGAGAGCCGCTGTAGAAGGCAGCGTATTAGCGTCAGGCTATAGCTGCCGAGCAGAAATATTGTTTCATTTTTTTTGGAATGAAACGTGGCTTTTGTTTTGCGACAGGACTACCAAACTTGTGGTTCACTGCAGCATTTTGCGTCTTTTCCCTCCGCTGCAGATGATACAGAAAACCATCATAGCGGTACCCCGCCACTGCAATTTTTGGGCAAAGATAAGAGTGGCGTCGTGTTGCAGTTAAGGCTACTATGGCAGCATAGGGGGCATCTTATGGAGGGGAGAATCTGCCAATTCTTTGCTTAGCCTATCTACAATGCCTTATTATTAACAGAGAGCAGTGACTGGATTTGAAACCCAGCATCATCCCGCGGTTTCCCCGTTTCAAGGCTGCTGTTTACCCATTGAAAATTATTCGAAAAAGCAGCGGATCCCGATGGCATGGACACTTATGCAAGGTCTGCCGCGCTGCCGTGCTACTGGAGCCTACTTGCTGTCTCTTCATTCAACCCAGCTCCATCGCCATCGCCCCGCAGCCGAGAGAGACCTGCCGCAACGCGACCAGCGACCACCGAGCCAAAGCAGGCGGCATGAGGCTTGATTCAGTACATTTATCCATGCTGGTCATCGGGGTCTCATTCGCCTGCTACTCCCCGAGTTTGAATTCCCTGCAGGACCAGGCTTACAAATCCGCCGTGGTGATTGAGGGCAAGGTGCAGTCTACGCCTGTGAACGTCTCCGCGGAGCCGTACCGTGTGAATGTCAAAGTGCTGGATGTTTGGCCTCTAAACAGCGGGGGTCTGGAGCGAGAACAGCTCGTCACCGTGGGGGAGTTTGGATCTGAGGCTTCGTGCACCAAAGTGAAGAAGAACCACAAGTACATTTTTTTCATGGACCCCACTGACGAGCCCTTGGTTTTTAAAGCATCGTATGCGCCTCTGGACACGAGTGGAAAGAACCTAAAAAAGGATGTTGGGAAGATCTTGTGTGAGGACTGCGGTAAGTTAATGTATTGTGGACTACCGGTGAAGTCCAACCCGGAAGAATGATCGGTCTGATAGCAGCCCATGGCTTAGGCTTTTGGTAACGGGCACTCATGGTGTATTGTGGTTATTATGGACACAGCATGGTTTGGAGACAGCGGGTACCAGATAGGTGCCTAAGGGGCGGCTATGCAGCAATTTTCGACAACTCTCGCAGGCTCCTATAGCCCACATGATCAATCAAACTCTCTTTCTCTCTTTCTCTCTCCTATTCTCTCTCCTCTGAACTGCATCAGACATGCGCCTCGCACTGTTGCTTGTGAGGAATTGCAGTTTATGTGTATCAACTATCTGCAACCAGCAAACCCGTATTATTCCTCTAGACATTTTAAACACTTAGCATTGCAGGTTTTATTTTTCCTTGACTTATAGTCCACAAATTTCTGTTTTACAAAAATGTTGCCTCTTCTTAACACCGAGCACATGCGTTTCATGGACTCGGTATAATTTCAGCACCAGGGACAGCGGCCTGTATTACCAGTGTCACGTGTGGAAAATCACGCTGCCTTAAGCAAATTGGTTCCTAGGCTATATTTAGCCTCACGCCCTGCTTTAATGCTTTAATACCCCGCACTTTGGCATAGCCTAACGTAGTCTAAGTTCTCTTAAGAGAGCTACCGGTGTGTGTTGTAGACCTAACCAGGAATTGATGGGGTTGTTGTTGAAAATTTCAAGTGATCAAGTACACCACCAAAGACTGCACTTTCTCTTTTTTTTTTTTTTTTTTTTTTTTAAATCCATCCACAAGTAGTTCAGGAATGGACCTTGGTCAGTAGATGTCGCCCTTAGGGAGTAATTTTAAAGTTACACTAGGCACATTTTATCTGTACTAAGGTGTTTGTTTATTTTTAGTAGGCCCATATTTATTGTCACTGGTGATATTCATGTGTTTGATTCGTTTCTGCTGTTGCTTACTGTCTGTCCTCCACACCGCATGTGATAAGATTTTACAAATGAAAATCAATGCTGATAATTGTGTTTAGGCTACAGAAATAAAGTAGAAAGTAGCTTACTGGTGCACTAATGTTGGCACAGTAGGCTTCACACAAATACATACATTCACATGATGAATGCACAGACACATTTCGTTATAAATTGTGCATCATTTAGTGACAGATTTTATGGGGTCTTCTGCCACAAGATTTGTGAGAGTTCAAATGTTTTCTCTCTCTTCCAGGGTAAAATCACTGTCTACTTCTTCAGGTACTAGTATCAGTAATAAGGAATTAAGTAGTATCAGTGTCAGTAACTGGATCTTAAACATTTCTCAAAAGTTGAGATACTCTATGTATTGTCCAGTGATGGTCAGCCTGTAACACATCTTCAAAATGTGAGGCTTCATTAATTTTAATCCATTGAGCCAGTTAAAGAATATGTCATAGAAAAGTCTTTTTAGCTCCATTGGTTAAGTACGCACAGTTCAAGTGTTGTGGCCTAGAACATGATGTATGCGCTGTACTGCTGCCTTAGAAAATCCTCTTACCATGTACTCAGGAGACACAAATGCTCCCCTTGCTTCTTGATTTTTGCCACCATCACTGGTTTTTATGCTCCTCATAACACTAGAGAGGTAACAGAAAATTGACCTTATTACCACTTAGGGTCCTTGAACACCCCATCAATTTATCTACCATGAAGCAAAGCTTGCCAGTGATATCATAGAATTGGCACAGCCACCTCACTTTGTTACCTGAGATAGTTGCCACACCCACTTTCTGGGTCACTGCAGATCTCTTATTTAATTCTAATACCTGACAAAATATGTAGAAAATGTTGCTCTGGTGGGCTGTCAATGTGATCCCATGACTGATCTCCTGCCCAGTCATGCCATTTTCAACATAGCATTTCATCCAGACTGATAAACAGTCACTCCCTAGACATCCTTTATTCCTTTGAGCTCCCTCCTTTACCCAACAGGGAATAAAGATCAGCAATGTTCTAGTGACTGCTTTTTGCTCTCTCATTAAGTTTCATAGCAGTATATTATTGCATCCATATTATGGTCTATTATGTCCTAGCCTTGAACTGCTGCATATGCAGCTTTGTGTTCATTCAACAGGGATTTCAAGACCACTTAACACACATCCCAATTTACCTTAAATCCCTTATGTGCATAGGTACACTAACTCCCAAGTGCATGGACCAGGGGACTGCACGTACTTACTGTACTGATCTCAAAGTGATGCAGTTATTGTCTTTGGGGTCTTAAGCGCTGCTTGAAAAACAGGCTACTTACAGCACTTACCACCTGCACCCCCTCCTTAGGACTGGTCAGGTCAGCTGGGAGCTCCAGGTTCCTGTCAAAAAAGGAAAAATAAGAAACGCACTTCTTCTGATATAGAATATATCAGACATATGTAAACACAGGCTTATGTTGCGCTATCAAATCTGTCCCTCATGCTTGCTGCCAGTGTCTCAAGCAGATTATTTTGTATCTGATTGAAACTGCAACTTTGTTTATATTATATACTGTAAAAGAAGAAAGACTGCAGTATAGACTGTAAACATCTGTCACCTACTGTAATGTAGTGTAAACACAGGACAGCAAGTATTTCCTTAAAGTGCTGGTTTGACTAGTCACTGATGATGACAGAACACTATGTTTAAGTGGAAGCTTTGCTGCCTTGTCATCCATGCACATGTATATTTTACATTTGTTTCATAGTGGCCTATATACAGTGTAACTGCAGCCACCTGAAGTGATGACATAAGCCCATATGACCTACTTCTCATTGCACACTTCATATTTGCACTTTTTAGCTTTTTGAATATATGTTGGATGTGGAATAGACATACTGAACCAGGGTGCTGCCTTATTTACAAATGTGTATGCATACATGTGCGTTTTTTTTTTTTTTTTTTAATACATTACCCATAAGTGAAATCTGAATCTGTTCAGACAGTGAGTCTTTTTTATGACAGAAACTGCTAAAGTTAGAATTTCCTGATTACCTTCTATTACCAAACCTGATTGGGTGCTGTGCTATATACTATTTACTGCTTTTTCATTATCAAGAGATAATGAGATGAAGTGACAGGAATGAAAATGACATATTCGTCAAAGAGAGAGGATATGTTTTCACTCGGGAGAAAGTCTGACATTGCTGCGCTTTGAACAGAAATTTGAAATATGTGACATCTGTCTTTTAGTTTGGTCTAATTATTTAGCTTAACAATGTTTTTATCCCTTATGTTTCCTAAACCACAACTTTGTATTATGAAACAAATGTCATAGGTAAGGCCCCTAACTTTTCATCTATCTATAGACTTCATGGAGGAGACCTGCTTAAGTGCATTTTGTTTTGGGGTGTATGCAGAGTGGTGGGGGCATTGTTAACAGTTTAAAAAAAAAAAAACAAAACAGTACAGATCATTGTAGAAGAAGTAAATAATGTAACGTAACTTGTTCTGAATTCACACTCGCTGAATGCAGTGTATCAGTTTGTGAATGCATGCTCACTGATCTGTCACTGAAGTCCCACTGCATGCAGGTCGCAGCTGTTGTATTGAGGTGGTAGACAGGCAGAGTTTAGCCCTGAGCTATGCATCCTTCTTTAAATTGAGAGAGTTCCTTGGAAGAGCTAGACATAGAACATGAATGACAGCTGCTGTTGGCTACTGGGTTCTGCTCTTCCCAGTTAGCACCCTCAAGGCAATCAAAATGTTTTGATTGTGACGAAGGTGTTAATTTACTGTATTTCACCAGCAATATAATTGTTGTGTACAGGATGTGTGTTTTTTCAAATGAGTGCAGTGTTTTCAACTATTAGTAATGTAGTGTCTCTAACCGTGGGCAGAGGTAGAGGCTAATGGGACTTGTTAAATGGATATATGGATTGTTTTGACTGAGGATGCACTGTACATTTATGAGGATTGGTTTGTTCACTGGGTCATTTATGTCGACTGTCTGCTGTGCTGAATCTCCACTCAGCTACTCTACTCTGACAAGAGAGCTTGATGTATATTTATAAGACGTATGACAAAAGGGCACGGCCATTTACAGTAATTGGCTACTCATTTTCCTGTCCTATAGGCATTTTCTCACAATCACTCAGACTTGTACTCCACATTAACTAAAACAATTTTTACAAGCCATTATTATGACAGAGTGGTCATAATGGGCCTCTGTCCTTCGTGTCTGCAAAAGTGAGAATTTTTCTGTAGTGACAGACCAGTTTTCATTGTTGAGCTCAGGCTGGTTTTTACCTGTTTTCACAGCTGTTGCAAAGCAGATGTGAGTTGGAAATAAGTATACTGTTGTTTTTGGACTTGTATTGGAAAAGCTATAACATGCAATAAATAGAATACGGACAGTATACTGGTGTATTTTGCCTGCTGCTGGAATAACTGAGCTTCTCTGTTTAATTTCACTGGATTGAATTTTGCTGTAGTTAAACACAAGAACTTTATATCTTTATTATATAAAAGTCTTATGATAGAATATTTGAATTGTTAAACGATAAATACATACAGTGATTAATAGTTAAGAAATTTGGCCTATAGGCTAACATAGTAAAATAATAATCTTCAGCTATAGATTAATATTGTTTTAGCAAATATAAAAGTGAGCAAACCAAAAGAAAATTTCTGTAAATAGAGTATATTTTGGATACACAAATACAATTCATTTCAATAGTTTGGAGAACACAGTGGAACTTGATGCTTGATGGACTTTATTTTGGGCCATTACAGCAAGCAAACAAACACATCTGCCTTACAGATTATTGGCTTATCAATTTATTATTGCTAGATGTTAACAAACGGTATGTCTGCAAAGCTTTTCAGTTATCTTGATCACTGATTAAATCTGAAAACTCTTTTTGAGTGCATCCAGCTGTCTTTGCCGTAGCACTTTCAGATATTTGTGAACATGTATAACGTCAGCATTCGGAGTAACGTTCCATATTATGAATCTAAGCCCAGTATTCACTCTTCTTGTCTTTGTTTTGGTCAAAATACATACATTTATGTTCTCAAGTATTTTCTAGTCACCAACTTAGTCTGTCTCCTGTTTGTTGGTAGGCAGGTTGTGCACTTACAGAAATCTTTCAAATAAAAACAGCTGCCTGGTACTCCTGTAGCAGTAAACTGGATCAAACCCTCTATAGTTTGTTAGCAACACACTTAATTAGGCACCCTGCCTTCATGACAGCTAATGCAAAATACCATTTTCTAACTGTTCAGTCAAAGTTTCAAAGAGTCAGGACATTGAACAATGCCTGACACAATACACAAAATAATTAAGGTGTGGAAAAAGAACTGAAACTTAATCATATTTGTCTTATTTTTTTCATTTTCAGTTATAATGCTCCAAAGTTCATGTTAAGCTTAAGGATTTCCAAAAATGGGAATTGTGCACCTGGAGATTTTCAGGATTACATCTCTAAAAGACTTACAAAAACAGCAAGCCTAAATAAAGCTGTGTTTTTATGTGACTAGAGTAAGTCAAAAGCTTTGGATTATGTTGTATATACACTTATCACACAAAATGACCCACTTGTGATAAAGAAGGTCTCCTTCATTGTTTGTGGTGCAAGTAAAGCTCTAAAGTTGCGCCCTAATGTGCTGCACTACAGAAGCGCAAGTGTTACTATTGTAGACTTACACGAGTAGTTTACTGTGACAGATATCTTCCACATTTTGAATGTCTGTTTATAATGCCCTTTGATTTTGTACACACCAAAACAATGGTTTGGGTGATTATAAATGTCCATACTGTAATACAGAATTATGTCTGGGCTCATGGAGAATAATGGGCTTACTCTAAGTTTAACTGGATAAGAACTATGAGAACAAGTCTGCAATGCCATGTGGTTTAAGGCTTCATCAGATGAATCAAATTAATCATATGCCCCAGATAATTGCAAACTGCTACAATGAGATTGCCAAGGAATTTCAAATATTTGTTAGCTGCAGATTAGGGAGGTTGGGGAAGAAAGGCAACCAGCAAAATGGCAAGTTGGTAGTTTCAACTTTAGAAAAAAATCTGTACATCTGACATTCATGGAAAATTATACATTGTGCAAGATGTTTTATCTCCTTACAATATTTATATTTTGTATTAAGTTGAAGATACAAATACGAATATGCATTTGCATCAGTGTGTAGTGTATTCTGTTCATTTGCAAATTCTGTTACATGAGAGCCTAACTCTGTCTATTGTCTATCAGCCAAGGCACATGCATTCCCATTACAAGAAACATTCATGTTACCATTTTCTTTGTAGGATTACAGAAATATGTGTTTTTAAAAATAGAAACATTGATATGTCACCTACAGTACTGCTGCAAAACTGCGCCTCTCAAACAGCTGGCTGAAATCAGCCTTCAGACGGAGGAGCAGGATTGGGTCAGCTGTTGGTGGTATGAATGCAGATTAGTCTTACAATTAGTACCTAATGTTACAACCAATAATCTCTGGCTTGAATTCATGAAGTGGGATGAAAGCTGCTTTTAGAGCAGCAAAAACTACTTAGTACAGAAATGCATTTCAGAGAGAACACAAATTTATATCTTATGGGCTTGGTAGCAGAATTACATTTGCATTTGTCTTATTCTGACAGCATTGGGCTATGACATCAAACTTGGTATTTGTTTGTTATGCCGTTTCTCATTCACTGAGTGAAAAATATGCTTTATATCAAAGTAAGGAATAATACACCTACAACTGAGCAGCAGATGAAGCAGAACTTTGAAGACAGTGTCACGCAAACATCTTTAAACTACTTAATTATCTTTTTACTATGATCTTATTTATTTGTGAAATACTGTGGTGTTTAGCTACATTATTCAGTGGTTGTTTGGATATTTAATTGCCATAAATAAATCCTTCCATCATAGGTATAAACATTTGCCAATTGATCTATATGATATTAGGATCGCAGCCAAAAAGCATCACGTTATTTTGCCTTTGATCACAGTTTACATTCTACCTCTTTACTTTTCCAAAAATGAGGACACTGAGTTAATGAACCCACTGAAGAATGTTGCTTTCACCACAATGAGGCAGTATATGATCAGGATCAGGAGGCAGGAGAAAACACCAAAAAGTTGAATGGTTGAGTCCATTGGGAATGTCACTGCAGTTGTTAGACTCCCTGCCCTTGCAGCTGGAGCTGTGTCAAAAACACTCGGAAGCCCACAGTCTGGGACATATGCACAGGATAACAACTGTGAAAGTCGCTGCCATTTGGATTTGACTTTGTTCACAGAAGGAAGCGATCCTTCTAGTATTAGTTCACCCTGTTAATACTGTAGTCAGCCGTAAGTGGCTGTGTTATTTTTTGACTGAACAAACCGTTAATGGTTTCCCTCAGGGAGAAGCAATCATGTATAGCATTGGACCATGTTCAAAAAGATGCCCAGTCATTACTTTGAGCAGTTGTGTAGATTAAAGCATGTATTGCTGCACAGTTAGCATTAGAAAATATAAGTCATAGGCCAAAATGAATAAAATCATCTTAGACCAGTCATAAAAAAAACACAAAACCTACAATGAAATGACAAACACAAGATTTCAGAACATAAACCTGCTTTGTAGTTGGATGTATGAACTTTTCCCACCAGGAACAACTGCCTGATGTGTCTATAATGGCCTGCTCTTTACGAATTGTATCCTACTGCCTTGTGTAGGCAGTTTAAGTTTACCCTACCTTTTGAATCATTGATTAATTTGCAGCTATCTTGGGCTGCCTTCATAGGCTGCAACCAGTGAATGTAATTAAATATTTAAAACCTTTTTTCTCTGCACAGCATAGAAGTTGACGACAAAATTAACTGTTTAAAGTCACAAATAGTATCAGAAATAAACCAAAAATCAAGGGGCAGAATACAAACATACACAGTAATCTGCAAAGTTGAAATCTAAACATACTTTGTACTGTACAACAAATGTTGGTGTAAGAAAATATCAGTCATTCGTAACAATTAATAAAACTTTATTGCTCATTTCTTTTCACATAGTCAAAATAATGTTGTTCTATGCCCTGAATTTGTCTTACATGTACAGAATATATATTTGGCCAAAAGACTGATAAATATCTATGAGGAAAAAACGCTGCCAGTAATGAGTTTCAGGGCTATTAACCTTGTTCTAACTGCATTTGGCTTTGTTTACATCTATTGACAGCTCCATTATTAACCCTGTTTAGTTCAGTAATCCAGCTCTGGATCAATGCATGTAAATGGCATAACTCTGAAAAACCCAGGTAAGCTCGTTTTTCAATGATCTGAAACCAGATTAAGCTGCTTGACTCCCTCCAGTATTAAACTTGTTACTGTGTCATGGAATTTCACTTGCTACTTTTTGTGCCAGCAAATGCATACCAATATAGGATTAGATTCACATTTGACAGATACTTTTTAGGACCAGTATAATTTCCTGTAACACCAGACTTGTCAGGAGTGTCAAGATCAACATTGTTTTGGCATGTTGTTGTAGAAGTAACCTGCTATTGCTCAGTACAAGTTGGGAGGGTGAAGCTGGCGGGCACAAATTTCTATGTTGATTCGCCTGCAGAACTTTCTAGCTGTGGGTGTAACAGCACAGAAAACACACTCCATAATATTCCATAAACTGTTTTATAGGTGACAACCTGGGTATCAAAGATTTGTGTAAACATCTTAAGGTCTTCAATGTCAGCACCAGCTTGTGTTTATTTATAATATTATACCTCAAAATATGTATTGTCTTATTACAATATGTCAAGTAACGACCTGATGGAAAACATGAGTTAAACTTGTGCGTCACTGTTTTTTGTGTTTTTATTTATTTTTTATTGCACATAAAATACGATGTCCTAATCATAACCCTGGAAAAATAGCATCAATGCAATGCTTATAACCTTTTCTGGGGAAATTATTAATTTATGATGATGTTCTCCAAGACAAGGCATCATGTTTTAGCTCAAAGGTGGAAGAATAAATGTCTCATCAATTATAAATGTAAAATGGCAACAAAGGTGCCAACCTTGCTGGCAGGATATGGGGACAGCCAATTATTAATGTTGGATTTTAAAATGGTGAGAGGCAGAACAGAGTTATAGTGCATGCTAGATCTGTGATGGTGCTTGTCTGTCTTTTTGTGTTTGGTCAGTGGTGCATTGGCCTTGCACAACTCGGTGCTGTTTACCTCATTTATTTACAGCAGTTTTCATGAAACCTGCTGTTATTCATTCATTTGTAGCTCTGTTGAACATATTCTCACTAGGGTGTCAGGTAGATTCACATAAAGCAGCATGATGCTGTAGGACACTGCAGACTTTTCCCTGGCATTCATTTACTAGAGGCCCCAGGCCACTGATTTTTCTCTCCTGGTTGATTTGAGCATGTTATAGCTAATATGCGATGTTCAGTTTTTAGGTCATGCCATGGTTATAAGGGTTGCTGTTCCAACATAAAAAAAACTAAGCATTAACTAAGATTGGCATAAAATCTGGTAGTATCTACCCAAATGTACTCAATGTAGTACTTTTATAAACTTTTTTAAAAACATACATGAACAAAAACCAGTATCTTGAAATGTAAGCAATTTAAATAAATTTCCTCACAGCGCTGTGTAGATGCTTGCCAGTGTTTGGGTGTGTTATTCTTTGGGTAATTGTCTGAATTTCTGAGAGTGCATTTGCTATAATTCTGAGTCGGCAAGCATATGCATGTTTTTCTGCGTCAGTTGTAAGATGGCTAGTTTCAGAAGCTTGTCTGCATTTGTGCAGTGATTTAAGTATGACTAGTTCCATCCAGTCCTTAGAAACTACTATGGATTGAAGTAAGTTTTTGCCCAATATTGTAATATAACTGTCAGTTATAAATGTCCAGAGAAAGGTGACAGTGTCCATGACAGGAACTTCAACAAAATGATAGGGAACAAAAGGACCATGGGAAGGGCAACTGTGTTTGTGTGCAGCGTGCCGAAGTGTTGAAAAGAGGGGCTGCCGGCACTCCCGCTGGGCGCCTCCTGGTGTGTTTAAGGGACGTGTCCGGCCATGTTCACCCCACACACACAGTACATATCCTGAGAGAAGGTTTGTTTCCTCAGGTATGTTGTAGGTGTGGATTGATGTGTGTCTTGACATGAAAAGACTTTAAACTGAATGGAATGGTTTGTTAGCAGTGTTTGGAAGTGGACCAGCAGAAAATCATGTTTTCCTCAGCAGTGAAGGGGTCTCCTACTTTGTGGCAGAGTTAGAAAAAACATGTACTCATTGCAGAGGGAGGTTGAATTGCCTAATTCTGCGGTCTGTAATTGAATGCTACCATCCTAAATGTAACAGAAGGAGAAGCTGATAAAAGATTGACGCTGTTGATTTATCGTTTTCGATAAACAACTCGATACATGCATTCCTGAATATTTAGGCTATATATGTGGATATTTACACATTTCAGTTCACTGTCATCATAGGGTGACTAGATACTAAACCCTTACAAACACACTGACTTTTGCGTGCTGTACGTGTTTACAAAAACAGTGATACCATCAAGTTGTAATGTACTGGAGCTTTTCCAGAGTGGATGATTTTGGGAAAAATAAGATAGATAGTAAATCCCCATGAGACATACTTCAAAAATAACACACCTCAGTGGTTACAGTGACATGGAAACTATGGTACAAAGGACAAATGTTGCTAATTTAGTCAGTTGTGAAATATACGGTTCAGATAACTCAAGATAAAAGACTTTCTGTGTCTGTGCACGTATGTTTTGGGGTGGTAGTAGGCTGTTACTCTATCCTTTACCCTTGCTTTCTTCTGACCTTCCACCAGTGCTCCTGCTCATTATTATGTTGCTCTAATCTGGAGGGGACAGGACTGGGTGCAGAAGTGTATTTATCTTCCTGCACAAATAGGACCTCTTTCCGTCTGGTCCCTGCTCAGCTTGTTGTTGAAAGATAGTGAGCAGTGTAGAGCAAGCTTCAGTATGTGCGTGTGTGTGTGTGTAGGGGTGTGTGTGCGCACGGGTGAACTGAGATGTGTCCCAGCTGGCCCACAGACCAGCACACTAACCATCACTTCACTGCAGCAAATGCAGACAAAAGAGGGATATATCTCCCTTGTGATATTGATACCCCTCAACTCTGGGGGTGTTTTACCCTAAATGAGAAAGCAACATTCCTTACAGAGGCCTGTTGTACTTATAAAAGTCAGTAAGATCACTGTTACAGAAAGTCCCTGTAGCCTTGTTTCTGCTTTTTCTCCATCACATCTGTTAGGATGTGTACTTTTGTTACACATTGTCTAGGCATGTTTCTTTTCATTTGCCTGTTGTCTCCATGACATTAGGCTTGCAAGCAGGCAGTTATCATACTGCAAATGGCCATGGGCCAGGAAAACACTGCAGGCAAGCCAGCAAAACAAAACAAGACAAAATATATTATGAAAAATAATACAGGAGGGCTTTTATCCTGTCAAAACTCTGTAACACCATAGTCAGCCATTTGACTTTAGTCTTGTATTGTGGTCAACAAGTTGACACTAACCTGTGTTCCCCCTGTCTTAGCACTTCATCCTTATCCCCACAAACATGATTTAGTATTATATTATTACTGCATGGGTTTTTGTGCAACAATTAATGCTCTGTTGGCTAAAACTCAGCCATTAGATTTTAAGCTAAAGCTTTGGTACTGCTCCTCCATCACTAAGCTAAGCTGCTCATACTGATGGTGGCTTGCCTATTTAGAACTATTACAGCTTTAGCTAGCTTTGACCTCCTTCTTAGTGCTGGGGCTGTCAGTCACTGGTGTAATTGGCGATGGATTTAACCGCTTTTAAAGGGGTGGAGAGCATTTAGTGGGTCTGTGCAGGCATCTTGTTGTTCTGAGATGACCCAACCACAGTTTTGGCTTCCTGTCAGCCATGTCTGGCTTTCCAGAGCACAGAACGATTCCATCCTAGCATTGTCAAATTGGACCACCATTGCCCACTCAATTTGAGACTGCCTTGATCTGGGCTTATGCCACCAAAGCATGATCTAAGCTTACACATGCGTAGTGGCCTGTTTTCCAGGAAAAGCCTACATTGGTGAAAAACAAACACAGAGATAAGAAAGACTCTTGATAAGCCTAAGCTCAACCATGAGAGGCAAACACAGAAATGCAAATGATTTGACCAAGAAGCTGTTTTCACTCTGTGTGAAACTCCTCACAGTGTCCTCAATGTGACATGTTTGTGCTGCTCTAAAAGCACATTCTGGAGATAAAGGACAAGTGCAGAGCACAAAAGGAATTTGATTTGATGCGAAGAATGCAAAGCAGAGAGCGGATGCACGTATGTTTTAGAAGGGGGGGTTAGATAAGAACACGACCTTTCCGTGTTTTCCCTCATGTAAATTTACATTTCTGCAGTTTAAAGTCAATTTTAACAATGTGGTAAAAGTAATTGATCGGTTCATTCAACCTGAAATGATTTTTATCATGAGTTTAAAATGAAACTTAAACATTTATCATTGTAGTCATGAGTTTGCTCAAAAAATTGTGAATATTGAGGAATATTTTTTTTGTCTTTCCTGAGATGAATTCATTCATTTGGGTTATGGAAAATATATAATTTTTAATAATATATTTTTTTCACACATTCTAAATGACGTATAAATGTGATGTAGAAAAATCTGAGTCAGATGTGCGTGATGGGAAAAAACACACAACACGTTTGGTGTGATTCAGATGTGATCTGAAAAGTCCATTTCGTAAATGAAGTATGCTCTTATTCAGGGAAATGGTTTGTATTAGGTACACCATGTGTGGAAAACAGGTCCATTTAGAACGCATCAATGACCCATGTGCTGCTTCTATTTACACGTGGATGCACCTGTGTGTTTGTATGCATATGCGTATGTGCGTCTTTGATGGGCTATGTTTGTATTTGAGTGTGACAGTGTATACTTTGTCGGCCTGAGGACACTTAGACTGAGTGTGTGTTGTTCTCTCTGGTGAGAGCACACATATGGGTTTGCGTGAAGACCTGGTTCTATGTGGGTGTGTGTTTGATAAACTGTGAGAGCATGTGGGAGACTGTTTGTCTCTTCATCTGAGTGAGAGCAGGAGAGAAAGAGCAGAATGAGGAGGTGGAAGAGGCTGGAAGCAGATCTTTATCTTGAAGTCAATCTGCTCACAGTCACACAAACCTCTTTATCTCCCTTAGACAGAAGCGAGGGAGACAGACAGAGAGGCAGAGACTCAGGAAAATAAGTATGTTTAAAATGAGGAAAAATACAAAGGGGAGAGAAAGTCATGCAGCCTTAAGAAGATAGAGCAGATTTTTTTTTAAGAGGATAATCAAAGTCATGCTTAGACAGCATCTGTTATTAAAGATATCAGTGCTATTTCAGTATTACAGCAATGAATGATTGTTCAATTGTTATCAGAGAGGATATGTAGAAAGTGAGGATGTGGTATAGTAGGCTAAGTCAACAATGACATACATTTTTATGACTAATATCTAAACTAAAACGAAAATTGTTTTGGCAGACTACATCCCCAACAGCTTCTTTTTCAACTACACTGTGTCTTCACACACATTACATTCAGTGCACACATAAACTTTGTATCACACACACACATATATAACCCCACACTTCATCCCATAAACATGATTGATGTCAAAGGGAGGCATCAATTTTCAGTCATGAAACAAGGCAAAGCACACAATTGTCTCAGTGTGGGTGTGTCTGTCTGTCTGCATGCAGAACAAGCCCAAAGAGCAAAAAATCTAAACTAAAATAAATCAACCTCAACTTAATTGGTAGGTCTGACACAAATGCATGGCTGTCATCCACAGAGCAGCTCTGGCAGCTGTCCAGATAAAGAAGAGGATCAGAAAGAGTTTGGATTTACGGAGATTGCATCTGGCAAGAGAGTTGCGTGCGTGCAAGGCTGCTGTGTTGCTGGCCTGTTATTGCAGTATCATGCCCCATTGGCTGATGAGTTGCTATGCTCATCCTCCTCTCAGCCACATTCAAACCTGTCACTATATGAGTCAGTGTAGCCATAAGTGGGAAAGATGCCTCTTACCATTACATCATACACATCAGTCATGGAGCCACATCTGAAGCAGAGAGGCGTACTGGTGATGTGATGGACTTGTGAAGGTTGGATAGTGACAGATGGAGACTGGAATAGAGTTGAAAAAGTGAACAAACTGAGAGGCTAAAGAGCTGAAACCTCATTTTCTCAGTGGCCTTGAGAGTGAAGCATGCTCAGTGCTGATGTCATCTCTCACTCTCTGAGATACTACTGCAGTGCTTCCCAGCAGGCTTGGCACAGGCTTACTCATGGACATCTCTCTTATGGAGCGATACAGTGGCCAGGCTGCAGCTGCTCAGTGGATGTCTCTCTCTGTCTTCCTATTCTTGACTCTCTGTTTCTCAGTTTTGCTCTGACTGTCTTCATTGTTCTCCTATCTTACCTTTCTTTTATTTCTGTCTTCCTTACTCCTCATCCCATTGTTTCTTACACGTTATCTATTTTCTCGCTTTCATCCTTGCTTGTTTCTCTTCATCTCTCATCCTCACTCCGCCCTGCCACATCTCTCTCACATACTCTAGTTGCTACCCTTAAGACTGTGGTTACCATGGTGACAACTACAGTATCTGCTGCGGAAACGTCAAAGCGCTGAATCCACCCAGGATCACTTCCTTGTTTAATACTTAAATTCTTTCTTGCTGTTTTTTCTTTGGATTCTTGCTGCGTTCTGTATACCGTCATGCTTCATTTGAATTCATCCATCCATCTGCCATGTTGTAAATGAGGCAGTGAAGGTGATTTCCGGCCTCTTTCTGTGATCCTGATCTCAGCTGTTGCTGAGCAGAGTCATTAGCAACACACAAATTTGGAATCTGGGATGACCTTGGCACAGCTGACCTTGAGAAAATAGCCCCTTCCCCAGGCCTTCAGATGTCAGTGAAATTGATTTGTGCCACATTTTTGCCTTAAGGGCACTCTTCACTAGCCTGCCTTTGACATACGTTTTCAGTATCTCATCACATGTTTCTCATTTTTTGCCTGCCACTCATACAGCGAGCATCTTCAGAAACTTACATACATAGTAACACACATGGAGTGCAGTAAGACCGGCATCATAAACCAGATTATATTTATGCTCATAAATATGTTTTACACCTTCTCCTTGATCTGTACTACAACAGGCACTACATCAGGAAGAACAGGTTTTATTCCAGAAGAAGAAAGTGTGTTGTCAGCTGAGGAAGTAGATGTCTTGTTTAAAGGTGGATAGCAGTAGATGAGGCTGTTTTCTGTCATCTGCTGTAATGAAGAGGTCATTATTGTCATTACCATAGCCCTCTTTTCTCACTTTTCACCTTCTGTCCTCCTTTCCTCTCTTTCTGTCCTTGCTTTTTTCTATCTTTGCGATTTATTCTCAAAGTTTCTTAGATGTTGTGTCCCTGTTCTTCCCCCTGCCCTTGCCTACCTTGTGAGAATCAAGATTATAGGTGCATGTTAAATGCTGCCACTATATCCAACTTTACCTATGCACTTTGTCAAAAAAGCAGACATATGTTAACAGCATAATGCCAGTTTACATCCATTATGTCTAAAAAGATAAACTCTTGTGCCTGTGAAAGAGCTGGAGTACTGTTGAGTGGTATCAATGTGATGATGTGCAGGTATGCTGTTGTTAGGTGGGAGCAGTTCAGCTTCATCATACAGGAAAGCTGCCTCTGAGAAGGGAGGGAGGCAGGCAGAGATGGGGCCTGTAAAACATTTATGAGCAAGGGCTACAAAGGATCCATGTCAGAACTGTTAGGGGGGGCCTCCTTTTTTTTTTTTTTTTTTTTGGATATGCTCTTGAAGTCACACTCCCCTCACACTGGCCCACTGTGCCGCTCCACCTCCAGACCCTGTTCCAAGGACAGCCCACGGTTGTTGAAAAACAGCAGATGCTTTCGAGGAGACCAGAAAAAAGAGGAACAGATTTAGATGCACATGTCCGTAACCACATTCGTGTCTGGGTGTGAAAAATGAAGTTCATTTCAGACTTTTGTTGTAACCTATAAGACCATATACAACAGTTCAACCTTGTTCAGAGCTCATCAAATAATTTCATGGACAAAAATAACCTAATTTTCTTATAGAGTACAGTTTCTACTATAACTCCCTTTCCTTCTGCCTTTCATGTATGTGCATACAGTTTTTGTATGTCCTTGTTTTATGAAACTCCACCAAATGGGTTACAGTTGCAACAAATATGCTGTAAATTGCAGGCAGGAGTTCTGAAAGTTTGCAAAAACTTTGAGACATATCGATATTAACACCATCTCTCACTGCTCGTGCAGTTATGTACACCCTCATAACTAATGTTATGAGGGTGTACATAACTGCACGAGCTTTAAAGGATCTTGTGACTTTGCTGGACAACAATCAAGAGATGTCAAAGGAACACGTTTTTAAGAAACTAAATCTCGTACGATCGTCTACATCCTGCCATCCTAACAGTCAAATTTCTTGTGTCCTGACGTCACAAATACTACTACTACATTTCTGACTCACACATAAATGGCATGGCCACCCACAGACACACAGGCTTGGGAACAAGTCTCATCTTGTTGAATAGAAGAGGAGGAAGTGAGTGTTGAGACTGCTGAGAGATAAGGCAGGAGGGTGGCAAGAGTTGCTCTCTGACACGTTGTGGCTCCTGCCAATCTTCAGTTACCTCTGCTGACAGGTTAGATCATCAAGAACAACCACTGGGAGGAGAGTAGGGGGAGGAAAGGAGAGGAAATATCTATTCATTTTTTTAAGAGGGAAAAGCACTACATTGAACTTGACTGAGATGTCAAACATTGCCCTTAGTTTGAACTCTAGTTTTCGTGGTCATACATGAGTCTTATTTGGTCTACTGACCTGTTAAGACATGACCCTCCTGATGCCCCTTCCATTCCCTGCTGCTGACGTCTGCTCCCAAACATCAAGAATCCTCTGAGGGTTGGACTGAGACAAACCCCGAGAGGGCCTTGTAGATGACTCATCTACAGATTTTTTGTTTTTTTTTTTGTTTTTTTCTTAACTCACGGGTTTCAGACGAGACGCTCTGCTTTTGTTTCTGTATGTTGTGTTTTCTCGCCACTTAGGACAGTTGAAATTCACTCAGCATGAAATGAGAAAACCTTCCTCTGATATAGCAGCTGAATATAAGTTTGGTCAATGTCAAATGATGATAAACTGATTATCCACATATTTGTGGTTCAAGCTATGTTTGTGTTAGATATTGTTTCACACAAAACTGAGTGAAATATCCTCTGTATTAAACTCAGGCACCGGGCCAAGCATCACTTGGATTTTTTTTTTTTTTTTTTTTTTTTAATATGTCATTTCTAGAGTCTTGCGTGTACTCCTGCTGGCCTTGAACTAGTCCATGTCTTACCATTATTTCATTTCTTGTTCTATATGTCTTTATAATTGTGTGAAGACAAACAAACTAAAGGAAAGGTGAAATGACCACATTAGCGTGTTACAAATTAGAAAATGGAATTAAATTATATATATGTAGAAATATCATAAAGCTAATATGAAAGCATATTTTAATGCTTATAAAATCGTATTGCTGTTTGGACAGTGATGACATATGGCTAACAACTGACAGCGAAAAAGAGAGATACAGCCACAGACAGGCTAGAGCTTGCCTGTAGTACTGAAAGGGGGGCTGACAGACAAAAGGGGAGCAGGTAGGGAAGCCAAAGATGAGTGTGTGAAATTTGCAAGGAGCAGTCTGCCATAGATTGTGATCTGACGTTCAGCACCTCTCATACACATGGGCCTATGTACAGAATCTGCGCTCAGCAAATCTGAACCAGATGTGAGTTGTTTTGGGATCCTAGTATCAACCAGACAAGGGCAGACCTCCGTCTGAGTTATCTGGGTGGGGTCAGCAGTGCAGAGTGGACAACTTAACTTGTCTTGATCCACTTTTGTATGGGTCATTATTGTAAAAGTATGGGATTCTCACAGGGTAGGGCAATCAAGGTTGACTACAAAAAGGTGGAATTATAGGTGTAGTTTCTATTGTGATCAGAAGAATTGATGAATTATATTTATTACACTGCAAGTGATCACAGACAATGATCATGTAATTTAGCTGCTAAAATCTTTGGAGCTAAATAAAGTGATTTTCTTTTTGTTGTCATTAAGTGCAATCATATTCTGTGATCACTGAATATGAAAAGGATCATGGAGCTTGAATTGGCCAGTCTCAGATTTTTGTGTGAGGTCCTTGGGACCTGTCTCTCTCTCTGTCCTCAGCTGTGGCTGCTGGACCTGGAAGAGACCCACTGCCTTATCTGATAGATCCAGTAAGGGGAACAGATGATTGTCTTAAAGAAATGGGAAATTACCTCCTCACACCCTCCTTCTTTCTTCCCTCCCTCCCTCTGTATTCCCTTACTTTTCCCCCTTAGTTTTTTAGACTAGTGCTATATTTCGCTCCCTATTTTTTTTCTCCCTGCTCCCTCCCTCTCTCCCTCTCCCTCCCTTCCCTTCCTCTCCCTCTCTTTCCCTCTGCCCTGCTGTGAGTAGGTGGTTCCTTGCTGTACTTGATTGGTGTGAGTCTATATAGGAGGAGAGACGTTTTAAAAGGTTCAGAGTCTGGTAGTGCCCACTTGCCACACGCTCCCAACAGGACTACCTGTTTTTTTTCTGTCTTTTCCTGAGAGGATTTACTTTCTTCTGACAGCATGACGGAGAACAAGAGGAAAGATAAGAAAGGGAGAAAGAAGGGGGGTAAGAAAGGGCAAAAGGAGAAAGAGTCCGATCCCACTAAAGGTAAAAGTAAATTAAATATGATTTCTGTATAACACATTAAATGTACACGTGTGTGTGTGTTTGTGACCGAGAGAGAGTGAGTTTGGGAGGAAAAAAGTTAAGGTTAACTTGCAGTCAGTGTATTACGGAAGTGTGGGACATAGTAAGTACCCTCTTTGGCTTGTCAAAGCTTGCCGCCAGGTTGTCACATGGATTGGTCTCCTAATGTGGACAGCATGTAGAGACACATCTGGTTTTGGCAGAAACCTTGGAATTTTAGGGAAGTCAAATAATATGGCTGCTGTACAAAATCAACTAAACTTTTTAAAACAAGCTCTGGACCTCACACTGTGAAAATACAGTGGCACTGTATTATGAACTCGTTGAAAATGAATGGCTGCCCATAAATGGGCTTTAGACATTTTTGTTCATTGATCACAAGGTCATGTCTTTACAAATGCTCTGCCAGATATCACACGGTTGGAAAAATGTATCTGTTTTTGGAATGTAATGTATTTTTTAACATTTTTAGCATTAAACAGATTGTATGTATTTTATTAATCATTTCTAACAAGGTTGATAAATCCAGCGTTTCTCCAGCTCTTATTTCTACATCTGTGGTGAGTCATCCAACATAACATATAAGTCTAGAGTTTTGCTAGAAGTCACATTGACATTGGAATAGTATGTAAGCCTCTTGTCTTTCAGACTCACTAATGTAGCAATGTGCTTGTTCACTGCTGGGTCTTACAAGCTGCAGCATGTCAGCGCAGTTTGACCTGAGGTCATGGGGAAGCTCAGCCCCCATTTCAGTGACACTTTGAGGAGAATACCATGATTATCACTGTAGTCAGTATACAGTATGTCATTCTTCGTCTGATCAGATACACTATCTTAGCATCTTATTTATCTTGGTAGCCATTTTGTACATACTGATGTCAATGTTCAGCTTTCAATAGACCCTCAATTCTTATTTTAGTTGATTTTTTTTTTTTCAACCTGATGGTACTTGAATAGGGGCCTTTTCCATTTAAATGTGCTATATTAGTATTAGTTGTTGCTGCTGTTGTTGCCATTGGCATCTGTAGTTCGTTTTCTTGTTTTGTTGCTCATGCGAAGTTGAATATTTAAGTAATTAGTGTTCATCATTGCAAACCTGATTATAATCTATAAACACACAAGATATACAGCTTTCCAAACTCTAAACTGGACACTAAGTACTTGCAGAATATTTTGGCATCTTTGTTAATTAACACAAGCAAAAGACAACAACAACAAGCACAGCTGCCACACACATGAAGAGGATGTGTCTTTGCTGCTGTTGTTCAGTGGTACATCAGCTGGCACGTCATATCAATTGATCATGTCTGGAGGATGCTGATGTGATTTTAATTTATTGTTTTTATTGTTTTTTTCCTGTAAAAAATGAGGTCTGTTATTGATTTATTAAAAAAGCAAAGTAAGTGTGTGTGCGTGCAACCATGTGTCTGCATTTTTTTTTTTGTTTTGTTTTGTTTTGTTTTTTTTTTTTATAAAGGAGTTTTCAAAGTAGGTCAAAATGAAGACAGACACTGGTGATGCTCATTATCTCTCCACTAATGCTAGGCTACTTCGTGCAATACAGCAGATGTGTTCTGGGCCTAATGCTTCAAAATGGGCCATACAAGAAAGAGATGAGTTTTCTACTCACTAGTATTTCTACTTCTACTTAACATCTGATCTGCCTGTTTTAATAAAGGTTGCCAACTTGTAATTATCCATAAGTGACAGGACTTAGTTGAAGATGTGGTCCATCTTAAAAGTTGTAGCTATATTCAACCAGAATTGCAGCTCTGTATAATGCAGGGATACAGTCACAGTACAGGACTTATCCTCAATCAATTCTTTTTGTCAGATGGTTGAGTTGATGGTTTACATTCAAGGCAGCACTGTTGGCCAGGTTAGCAATGTTGCCCTTGATAGCAATAAGCAGTATAGATAATGGATGGATGGTTCACATTTGTGTTCATAGGTGACTCTGGTGTGAATGCTGTTGTGGACCAAAAATGCCATGTGTGCACATATTTAATTGAAATGTGAGCCACATGGTACAAGAATGTCATATATGTGACAGTGGAATTGTGCAGTTTCATAAAAAACCGCTTGGTTTCAATATGCTCCTTCCAGCTTGGCTTAACCAGAAGCTTCCTTCATATATGTTAACAATTTCATACTCATCGTTGTGCCCTGTGAGGTACCAACACTGAAATATGACAGCAGGCAAAAAATCCAATCTGACCATTCTGACCCTGATCTATTGTCATGTGTGCAAGAGGCCCCGGTCGGATATTGAAAAAAAATCAGATCCATTTGTTCACACCACACTTAAGTGAAAAAACCATATCTGAGTCACTTTGAGAGAGATTGGTCCACTTCACCATGTGTTAGCCTAAATACTAAATAAAAATTTGTATTGCAAAGATAGATCAGTGCCTGTTTTGCTGTATGTTAGCCTCTGACATTGCATAGATTTCAGTTGCAGTTTTTTAATTTGCTGAATCTGTCAATTATTTCTGTGATCGACTAGTTTGATTCTTATACCTGATGATGATTATACATTTTAAATTTTGTATAGCAAAAAAGAGGCACTGTTTAAAGTGTGAACCATATGTATTTTCCTATGCTTTGTAATTAACCATGTGGTTTAACTGTGGTAAAAAAAAAAAAAAAAAAAAAAAGCATGCACCAACACAACTACTAAGTATTTTGCGGCATTAGTTGTGGTTGCTGATATGGCTCTTTTAGAACTGTATATGCTAGACTTGCAATATTTCAAGATGTCATTGCAGCTCAGCACTTTGAGTTGATGCATGCAAATACAGAATTGTAGATAAAACATTTTTTAAAAACTACCATGTGTGTACGTGAATGTGTACGTGTGTCGTGTTGAGGCGTGTCAAAATATAATAAGGCCCTGATCTCTGTTGAGATTGGCATATTGTCAATCAGCCATCACTGACATCACAGAAACAAGCTGGTATTGTTGTAGCTTTGCACATTTAACGCTACCTTGCAGCAGGTGTTTCTCAGCTGTAATGTCCCTTTCACTGACTATATGTGCTGGACCAGAAAGCGTTTCAGTGCTGATTTAGGGTGTACTGCTGCTGTGATGTTACATGACCATTTCCTTTTGTCTGTTTTTAAAAGCTTTGTATATTGTTCTTGAGAGTTGTTGCTTTAAAAATGTTGCAAGCCTTTTCTAATGAAAGAGGCTCAGGATTAGAAAGGGAGAAATTCTGGAGGCACTAACAAAGACTTTTGTGCCGAAATATCGGTCCTTATTTGAAAGAAAAGCCACCCAAGAGAGGGGGGGAAAAAAAAACTGTGAAACTTCATCTTTCTTATATATACAATGAGGAGAGTGCAGAAACTACAGGTGTTTCATTAAAACCTGTCATCAATACAATGCAACATATATGCATGGCTCTAATTTTTTCTAGTAGAAATCCCTGTACCTCCGCCTGACCTACATAAATAAGCTTTTGCTGATGATGTTATAATTCATGAATTTCTACCAGCCATTTTATTTTCATTCAAGACAAAACACAACCCAAGTTCCTTTTCTTGTGACTGGGTTTGCGTGTGTAGTGAAGGTTGTAATAATTAGTTACGGAAATGGTCCCTTCAATTCGTGGCAGGTTCTTTTTATCATGACATAACTCAAGCCACACCTTTAGAAATGAAATAGAGCCACTTATATTATTCAGCAACAAAATGTTTATAGAAACTAGTAGTCATGGGATGTGGTGTTGGAGCCTCAGACAACCTCAATTTCCAATTCATGTGTGATCTTGCTTCACATAATTGCTCTTACAAAACTGCTCTTTTGTGTTCTGGTGCAAACAACTGGAAACAGAACAACTAAGCAGATAGTCAGCCACTTTACTCTTTATTTACCCGACATAAATGGTATAGTGCATAGAAACACCTGATATTTTGTGCAGAGTTCACTGTCAGTGAATCTCAAAGCGTGACTAATCAAAATTGGTCAGTAAGCAAGCAGAAGTCTTTTTGAAGGGTGGTTCTCATTGTCGTGAGACAAATTATGGCAAACCTTTTGAAGCAATCTTCAGATGAAACTTTTGAAATGGTTGGTTTACCAAAGAGCTTCCATGTACTACTGTTAGTCATGTCTACTGAAAATTATGTTTACCTATTACTAAATTGTTTTCTCAATTACATTGTGGTGACGAAGTGATGTGATGAAGTGCACCATAGTTGGTAGGGGACAGTTGGGGTGGATAGTGGATGTACAAAGTTCACATGGTAGCACCAGAGACCAGGGTTCACATCCTGACTCCAGTCTGTTGTTAGTTTTAGGCAACAAAAGCATATTGGTTAAGTGTTGTGAGTGCTTAAACATATTCCTAAAAGGTTTAATAAAGCCATTGAGGGGTCAGGGTCTATGATTTTGATATCAAACAAATATGTTGTCTGTGAAATTTTACTAATATGTTCAGCATCAACATTTTTACAATGGACATATACTTGCTATGTTAATATAAAATGCAATTAGGTCACCATTAGATTTCATTCAAAATGTATTTGCTGTGGCAAATTAGTTGCACTGTATATAAACATTTACAGGAGAAAGGGTTGTTAGTGTATTTTATTTCTTTTTGGTCGGTGTGCTGATACGCTATTAAACATCTTACTTAGTTATTTTACTGTACCATCAGCAAATAAAGGGACACATCTTGTTTCTCTTCTGTTGCCATTTTTGCTAGTACATTAATCAAAACAGTACTGTACAAATTCCCATCCCTAATATAAATTCCTGGCAATATCAGTAGCCCATGAAAGGACAAGGTCAGATATAGATTGAGCCCAAATCACTGTTTATCTGAGAGAGTACAAGACATCCAACAGAAACATAAAAACATGGACATCCCAGGATTTAATCTGATTTGCTGAGGTTTGATGTACCAGCAGCCATATTTATTTATTCTTTGATTTTTTTTTATTTTTTTTACCCTTTTTACCCTGTATTTAATGTTGCTCCCTTTGCCATTTCTGACATGGACAGGCAGTGAACATCCAGTGTGTATGAGTCTGTGTGTTGGGGATGTCTGATCCCAGTGTTGCATGGCATTGGTGAGACCTGGAAGGACCCCACCCACCATGGTAAAATGCAAACCAAAACTAAGAGTCAAGATTAGCCGAAGGTGGTTATTCTCAGCGTAATCAGCAATTTTTAGAAGCCTTTCAAATTACAGTGATTTCTTGGGTCATTACAGTACAAAAACATTACTTAATGGAACGAACTTCTAAGTTGTTAATCTACATGTTTTATGAGTCAGTTAGTAAGAATTATTGTTTGTCCGTTGAGGATGCCACCAAGAGGCAAATATCATGGAAGTTACACTCATGCAATATTTTGCATACAGTTTTTTGTAGATTAGCTGGGGTCATACAGCACAATACTAACTACAGTCCACAAAATTACTATGGCAATTTCCTGAACAGAAACGTCATTTACTTACGACCAGGAAGAAACAGGCCATAAATTTAACATGTGTTGCTTTTTCAGCTTTACTGCAGGTGAATTAATTTGATAATTGAATAAATAATTACTATCCAGTTACCTACAATTATAGTACCTTAATGCAGTTCTTTCAATGATAATGTTTTTAGTACTGCAAGACATGTTTGTTATCGAGCTGACTGTGAGCAAAGATGTTCATACTTTAAATAACTTGTTATCCAGTTGTTATGCCATCAATCTGTTTTGCATACACTGCACTGAGTGGCATTTATACACAAATTAACCTATCAGTAATCAAGCTTGAAATTTTGTTGATGTGATACCGGAGGGCCAATGTGTTGTTATACTATCACAAAATCAAGTCTCTGTTAAGCATGACCTGTAGCAGTATATTTTATGCTGTTATTTGGTACTATATATCTTTACAACCATAGAGGTTTGTGTAGAAGCACCATATTTTCAGAACCATTGCAAAAACTATTTGCAGTTAGAAATGCAAGATTGCTTAACTCATCAAATGAAAATACATAGTTTTTGCAGTCCCACTGTGAAGGAAAACCTATTATCTGGCAATGTCAGAGGGTAAATGTGGCCAGTTGGTAAAACTTTGTGTCCAATATGTCCCAGGGCATCAAACTGTAGGAGGCTGTTCCTGCTGCTTAACACAAACGATGAATGATTTGGCCTTTCAGCTGAATTCACTGTCTTGGGGGTTTGACAATCAGTACTTTCTTTTTTTACTTCACATCTGGAGAAAACAAAGAGTCCATTCATTGTGTTTACATTTTTACTTAACTTTTATGCCTGCTCCAAAAATTTGATGTGTGCAGAAACTGTGAATGCCAGATTGCCATAACACTAAATGTGTGAGAGGTGGTTTATGAGAATTTTTGGAATTTACACTGAGAAAAAAGTGTATTTACTAAAACTATGCAGGTGATTTCTGTTAAATACTAACCATTACAGTACATTTGTGTCAACAAAAAATTGTTTTACATGACAAAATGATTTGGTTGATTTGATTGTTGGTGAAAAGTTTAACATTGTCCAAGTGATTAAAGTTTGACAAAGTGAGAAATTAATTTGAAAAGGTGCACTATTAGTAATATGTCTTTAGAGTTTAATGAAAGGCGAGTTTAGAATAGAGTGTCTGAGTCATATATAAACAATGTGCCAGATAATTATTTTGGTGAAAGTGTATTGGTTGTGGTGGGAGGTTGTTGAAATGATGTCTTTGAACAGATGTTTTGTTCCAGTGACTAGTGTGTAGTGTCGGAAGACCATTCCCACATGCAAAACCCATTTCTCTAGCTGTCTCACCATGTAATTTGTCTTTTTGATAGCATGCAGCGAAGTGACATAACACCAGAGTAATCAGGGAAACTTTGTTAGAAGGGAAAACACAAAGGCATGCCTCAGATTCCTTTTCTAAGCTCCTGGAAGTGAAACAGAAATGTTAGCTCAATAATATGAGCAACACACTGTTAATTAATCAAGTGACTTTGCTTTTGAACTACTTTCTAGGCTGAGGTTTCCAACTCTCTTCCAACTCCAAGGCATGAGCTGTTGACACACCGAAAAGGCTTCTATTCTCAAATTTGGTTTTTATAGTCCATGTCTGCAGCTGCCCCTCCGTTTCAAAAAGAGAGAATCAGGGTGTTGTTAAGGCAAGGGTTTATCATTACTCCCTGACACTTTTTCCACTGCTGTAATGGAAAATGAGATGAGCCTTTGTCCTAAAGAAATAATTTTATTTCCAATCATAATGACTCTTTTTTTCCATGTTGAAAAACATAAATCACAAACAGCAAAATTACCATGATATATGTCAGGCACAGTTTACTGGATTGAACTGTACTTAAGCCATGTCAATCAAATTCATTCCTGTGTTTCTGTAAGTTTTCAAGGCAAGGACAAAGCTAATTTTCTTGGCAAGGGTGGACCTCAGTCCTGCGGGAGTACTAAACATTTTTCTTTATGGTGCAACTTCATTCCTGCTGTTCTCTTGACTATGACTGACAAGGCTTTCCTCAGGCTGTGTGCTGTGCTGAGCTGAATGTGTATGGAAATTATTTACAGTAGTTCAATTATACAGTCTTGGGACTGGGGACTCGTGCAGGGTTTTGTAAGTTCTGTTCTGTTCTGTTCTGCAAGTTTTGAATGTTTTTAGATTTAGCAGCATATAATCTGTTTTTCCAGTCACAGTCAAAGTGTGTTTTTTTTTTTTTCTGCCAAATTACATTTGTAATTTAAGAACATTTCATGAAAATTTGTAATAAAATCTATTTGGACAATATGGCACTCATATGATACAGTATTCATCAAAGTGCCATTACACAATGCTCTCGTTATAGTACATAGTACAACTGATACCTTGTTGGTATTTTTCCATTTGCTAATATAATGTGAAAATTAGGGGAATCAGTAGACCTTAGGTCATTATGCATCAACTCCCATATTGTACAGTATATTTGTTAAGTAACAGAAAATGTTTAATGAAGAACATCTGGAGCATCAGGAGTTTCATGTTCATTTTCAGTATATGCTGGAGGCTATCGATAAGCCCACGCCACTGGGAGAGTAGATTTGGAGTAACAATGTACAGTATGTTTTCTTCTTATACAATCTAACTTTCAGCAAAACCACAGTTATGCCTTTCTGCATAATTTTTTTTCTGACAGTAAAATCTTGAAGCAACTCATCAAACACTTGCAACACAAAGATCCATTTTGAGAACATTCTCCTATCATTACTTTCACAGATAAAAGTCCACTGTCTTACCAGCTACAGAGTAATTTTAGAAACAAAATGCTTCTATTGAACTAAAAATAGTTGTTTTCCATTTATCTGTGTTGTTTGTGAGCTATTTTAAATTTGACATTTTGCTATCTGTGATTCCAGTACAAATCAACACAAAGTGTACATCAGACAGACAACTCTCTTTGTATATCTGGCATTCAGTATCGTGGAATAATCATTGCAGAATCTGCGCTGTTCAACTCACAGACTTAAGAAATCTTTTTCTGAAGTGGGCAAACATGTCAGTAAACTTCAAAGCTCTTGTGATCTGTGAAGATTACATGCATTTATAGCACATATATGTCCAAAGTAGTCTAGACAACTTCTAGATCTTCTGGGAATCAGAAGGATGAATGATAGTGGACTTCATCTATGCTGTGTAATTGTCATCAGCACCAGTTGAGAAGTTGTTCATTATCTTGAACCACAGAGACCCATGACTGGAACTGAGAGCATCTGTATTAGTATTATAGGTATTAGAGCCAAGTGACCAGAGGTGGCAGAATAGAGCTTCACTGTCACTGTTGGCATTGCCCTCATCAGATAAAGAACATAGTCACAAGGTACATGGTTTCTATAGACAGAGCACTTTAATATTTACACCTGTCAGATTGACAGACTTTAAAAATGCATGCCGCCTGTATGTGAATACTTGTGTATGTGACTAATACAATGAGACAAAATAATAGAAACTTTAATTATTTAAAGTTGAAGGTGCACATCGTGTGTTATTGGCAAGTGTCAAAATGCAGTTCTGCACAACTTAGATCCATAAAGAATTGAAAAAGGCAGCATCATTAAGGTTTTTCTTTCTGAGCAGACATGTCACCTTTACCAGGTCAGTAAAGTAGGACAGTCTCTCAAAAAGTAGGACAACGGGGGATAATTTTGGTGCGCCTCTGTTTCTGTTTAATTGAAGTCATTATCTCTGTATACTTTATTTTGCATGTCATGGTTTGTTCGTCTTCATTTGCTGTCATCCTTTAGAGGTGATGCATATGAAATTTATAGGGCTTCTTGATTTAGGGTATGCATGGACGGAGGATACTGAGGAGAAGGTGTGTGTATGTGTGCAAGAACGAGTGGGGGCATCTTGGCCAGCCTCTGATTGACCCTTGTTCACCCCTTCTCTCTTGCTCCACCCTGGATGAGTCTTCTCCTAAACATGTTTGCAGCTGTCAGCTGGCAAGTGTTTGTGTAAGCCTGTGTTGTGTGTGCATGCATGTGTGTGTTTGGAGAAAGATCATTTTTCATATTCCAATTACTTTTTTCTTCTGATGAATAAAGAAATTATGGATTACAATGGTTCAATTCAAACACCATATACGCACTATGACACAGTAAATGGACAGAGCTTGACAGAATATTAAAGATCTTCGAGATGTGTGACACAAATGAACCAGTTTTACAAAGTATTGTAGCAGAGGTGGTAAATTGTCATTTTCTTTTTGATATTGTTATCAGCTAACTATCGCAACAAACTACTTTGGTGTCATAACACTATTTGCTTTTCTTATTTACCTGTTGTAACTGCACATGAGTTTGTGGTTGTAGATTTTCTTCATCTGTTGCTAGATGTTTTCCAAATATTGCTTCAGGTGTTTTTATAGCAACAAACCTGGAGTGAGACTCAACTTGTTTATTAGTCTGAGACAAAGTTGATAATGCCTCTAGTGACAACATCCATTGGTCACCTGAGAGCATTATGGGCTCTGTCCATAGAGATGACTGGCTTCACTGTGTCTTACTTTCTTCTAAAACACCAAAATGGAGTTAATAATTAAGCTGTGCAGATCAAACTATGATCAGGTTTCTCTCAATGCTGGTTAATAACATAACTTTTTTTCTCTCTCTTCTCTTCTTTTTTTTTTTTTCTTTAGCTGCGGCTCCAAAGTTAAAACCGATGAAGAATCCAATAATAGTGAATGAGAGACAAAAGCTTGTAGTTAAGTGTGAGGCCACAGGGAACCCTGTCCCTACCTACAAATGGTTCAAAGATGGCAACGAGCTGAAGAAAAGTGGAGTCAAAATAAGGAAATCCCAGTGAGTATAAGTCACCTGTGTCCTGTAAACTTAGCAACAGTTTAAGATGAAAATAGACATAGGTTTGAAGGACGATTGCTATTATCAACAGACTATGATGATACACTTTTTCAGTAAACTGCAGTTTGAAATTCATTTAGAAATCAACATCAATATACAAATTGGATAAAATAATTTATTTATTTTATTATAAAGTGTTATATCTTCATTGCTTGTTTTCCAGCTGTCCCTGCCCTACCGACTGTTGATTACCTGGACCAGACGCGTTCAGACAGTCAGAAGGTGTAAGGGCAGGGGTAGCTGAACAACATACAGAACAGTGGCCCTTGAGTTGGGTACCCCTGCTATAGGGGATATTTTTGTTGGAGTACCACATTTGGCAAAATAACATCCAGGCTGATTGGCGGAATTAAATTCAGCTCTCAATATCTGGCCCTGTTTCACTGTCTCAGTCAGGTTGGCTAATGATTAAGGCAACTGACTCAAAAAGGATTTGCAAAATGTAAATAAATAAATAAAAGTAAGACTTTGAACACTTTTCAACATAGTTTTATCCTGTAATTAACCCTACTGGCTGCAGTGGGCACTAATGAGTAAAGGCTACACTGCCTCACAAAAATGAGTTTAAGTAGAGCTAATGATGTAGGCAAGTTGGCATTGGGTGGAGCTGTAAAACCAAAGAAAATCCTTTTATAATATACTAGACAATTGTAGTTCTTGGTCTTATGCTTTCTTATTGTAGGCCGTTTTTACCCCAGAATTTGGCAACCAATTAACTGATTATGGATCACTATCAAAGAACACAGTTATTGTCCTGCTGCTGCTTGCCCAGTTGTCTGCCTCTCCGTCCCCCATGTCTCCACATGTGTTTCCATGCTTTTTCCTCCCTGCCTTTTCCTCCCTGCCTTTATTCCCCTGACTCAGCTTTGCAAGTGTTGTCTCCCACAGGAAAAACTCCAGAGTCCAGATCAACAGTGCAACACTGGAGGATTCTGGGAATTACACATGTGTGGTGGAGAATTCACTGGGAAAGGACAACTTCACTAGCACTGTTAACGTCCAAAGCAGTGAGTACTGACGCCTAAGCAATAAGTGAAGTTGCACAGATGTACTGGCATTGTTGTTGTTGTTATGACTGTTCTCTTGCCAATTGAGAGATCCGAAGGAGCCATTGCAAACAGGCATGTAACAATGGTAACATGCATGAAGAACAACTGTCCACACATGTGGCTCAGGCCCATTAATTAGTGGAACAGTACCATGTACTTGGAGGTGAATAGAATTTAAATGCAGAGTATGGCATGATGTTAGTTTTTATATTCACTAAAGTCTGCTGTAAGTGTAAGATCGTACAAAACTAAAAAGCATGGTGTCTTTGATTGTTACTAGCACACAATAAAAGCAAGACACTACAGAATAAAATCTACAGCATATCTCAAGAGAATATGAATGCTGTAAAAAGTGTCTAAATCTTCCGAGTATTTGATAGAATCTGGAGTCAGGTTTGTTCAGTAGTGGCGTGTACATATACTGCTGAGTTTTGCAAAGTACTATAGCAGATGAAAGAGTTTTGATAACAGCTGCTTCCATTTGGTAGGGTGGTGAGTTTGTGTTTGTTCCAAGCAGTGCGGGTAGTGAATGTGTGGCTGCTGTGGGTCGTTTGTTGTTGTGAATGGAGCCTGTATAAAAAAAAAAGATATAAGGACCTTACAAAGTTTATACAATTCATGTAGCTTTGATTCTGCCTCTGTTCAAACAAGGGCTTGATGTTATCTGGTGCTGGACCGTCAAAAAACTGTACGGCAGGTTGTCTGGCACATGACTCAGAAACTACTTGATATGCTCAAGGAACTGCAACTTCCTGCTCGTACAATGAGCTCACCTGGCTGTTCTGAAAACTGCTGAATAATGTCTCAAGAATGTGACACTGTGCAGATAAGGGGCTGTGATACTGAACAGAGTCACTACAGATAATGTTTTTCCTTAGTTGAAGGCATGGTGACATATTTGTCTATGTTATTGCTGGTGAGCCATGTCTGAATTGACCATATGGATATATTTGCTATGTTTTCTCTGCTTTTAAAGAATCAAGAAGTTAAAAAGAACATGGTGCAAAGGAACGTTTCTCATACCACACCAGATCCTCGCATTCTCATTGTTGACCTTGACAGTAGGATGATTCCCGTAAATGTCCCACATTGGCATGAGAGGTGTAGCTGGTGAGGAAAAGCAGGGACTGCAGTTTTGTGATCACTCATTGTCCTTGTGTTCACATTCAAGCACACCAATCACTCTCCCTCTCAGTACATTTGTCAAGGCCACCTTTTTGGTGCTATTGTTTACAGTTAGCAGACTTAAGCTGAGCTGTATTATTACAGTAGAGGCTCTTTTCAGATAAGGGTCCCATTGTGTTTGAAAATACAGAGATTCTCAGTAGTTACAAAATGAAAGTTTGATTTCCAGCAAACAATTCTGCAGAAAAGTCATCCATATTGTATTTAAATGGGGCAGTATACATTACCTCTTTTTATTTTCTGACATCTAAAAAGCTAAATAGTTTATTTTATTCCAGTGCAATGACATATTTCTTTTTACTCAGGACCATCCAATACTTAAGACAGTAACACAAGATGCCAAGCCTTAGACTTACAGTACTAACATTTGTGAAAGATTTATTTGATGAACAGTAATCACTGAGTAACAATCTTGTTTAATGGCAATTAAATAAAATAGGTTAATTCTTCAAAGGTCAGGGGAATCCCTGGTGCTAGCACCTGTTTGCATGTGTGAAATAAAGGTGTGTGTGTGTGTGTGTGTGTGTGTATATATATATATATATATATATTTATATTTATATATATACACACACACATGATCTTATATGTATAGTGCTTGTAGTGCAACAAAATTAAAGAAAATGTAACATCCTCTTGTGTGGCCATTTGTTAGCACTGGCATCTGTTTATATCAATCCTGGATTTTCAAACAATGCCATCACTGTGTCCTATCATGTGCCACAATCACTAGATGTCTGTCTCCATGTGTTTTTGTTTGTCTGTGCGCGAATGTGTTTGTTCACTGTTCATAAAAAAGTCCCAACAGCACGCCTAGTTCCGTCATGCTTCAGGGGAGAAGGCAAGACAGGGCGAATCGGGTGGTATGTCCATAGGCAAGGGGAGGGCTTCATTGAAACTACATATGTCAATAAAAGCAAATGGCAGCAAACATTGCATGTTGCTGTGCTATGTGACACAATGTGATTGCAGAGAATGTTTGACAATTTTGGGTATTCTCTGCCTGTTAAACAGGTTGGATTTAAAAACATCTGTTTGAACTGGTGCTATTGAATGTGCCATTTTCTGGATTTTGATACAGAAGACACGTCATTCATTTAAATCCTGAGCTTCTTTTCATCCCGAGGTCACAAGAGAAATGGCTATTGTGTTAAAAGGCTGCAGTGGGGTATGCTTGCCTGCTGCAGTATGTTGCCAAAGCAGCATGTAGCCGCAGTATTATCTGTGTATGTGTGCCTTCTAGGGAGGGACAGCAAGGGGAGGGGTGCAGATGTAGATGGACAGAGAGCAAAAAAAAAAAAAGAAGAGAGCGTGGATAAAGGGGGGAAAAATACAAAATTAGGGAATGCATGACAGAAAGCAGACAAAGACATTAGGGTAGAGAGCGAGAAGGGGATACAGCAAGAGAGACAGAGTGGGAAGGAGAGATAGAAAAATATGAAGAGGAGGAAGACAAGAACCTGCTGTGTTGCAGAGGAGACTTTCACACCCATTTTAGAATGCAGTTAGTGCTAGTGGTAGCTTTGTCTGAGGCACCTTCACTCTGTATCTGGTGTCTACAGTCAGGGGCTAATCACAGCTTTTTCTACCTGTTATGTCACAGAGAAACTGACATGCAATCACAGCCTGAACATACTTTATCACCGTGATATTGAAGTGATGGGAGATGCAGGAGGCAGTTATCCCTTTATCTGCTCTTATTCTGACTTGCACAGGCAGAGAGTGAAACCTAACTATATATAGATAATAAAGTTAAACATCAGCTTGGTTTAGCAGAGTCTTTCTGACCCTGTCTGTGAGATACGGTGTAGCACATGGCTGTGCCTGCCTCCTGCCTGTTCTGGCGAAGTCAGACTTTGGGAAACCATCACTCAGCTCCACCACATGGTGAATACAGGCCACCACAACCCAATGCAGAAACTCATACAGATATTGATTTGACTTTTTTTATTAAGTGGAGGGTCAAGAGACCTTGTGAGTTATATTCTTTTTGTAATTGTTTATTTTCTCCCATAATTTTGGTGGAGATGGATTTTTCTACATCGCTATTTTCTCTGTAAATTCCAAGTTAAACACAAAAAGTGTTGCAGGGTTTTTTTTTTAAACAATGAAACTGTAGTTCCTATGAAATTTCAGCTGTAACAAACACGGCAAAACATTTCATCGGCGAGTTTGAACATAGAGCTGATAAGCATAGCATCAATTACACAAGGAGCACCAGACAAAGCTGACACGTAGCCCTGAGGTGTGATTACATAGGAGTTGCCAAGGCATTTCTTAAATAAAAAGCGATAGCTCAGTTTTAATCCAAAATATTTAAAGGAGTCATGAAACACAAAAACATATAAACCCTTATTGATTCACATAACATGTGGTCATTACTCAGCCTTGCTAATATCTCAGTATTTGTGTAGGAAGACAAATGTGACACCCTTGTGACTCTGAACCAAGATGTGGAGCATGGTGTGAGAATTGCCTTGGGCAGGGAAAAATAACCAGTGCGTTCAAGGTTGAATCTGAACTCAAAGTGATCCCCTCATGCATTTTAAAGTGCACAGTACACTGTGGCTTCATGCCAGCCATGCGGTCTGCCAGTAACATCAAATGATTGGATCTGTGTGAGGATTTTGACTAGTAAAAAAGAAACTCACACTGTCAGCTGCTTAAGTGCCAGTTACTATGTAATTATTAAGCACAGATGGTTGGATGTTGAGTTGAATATGTAAGTTGCTTGTTATCCATGTTTTAGCTTTAAAATTCATTTAATACTCTTTTTGGCTGCATTTTAGCTGCTTTTCATTTTTGACATGAGATCATTCAGTGGAGCAATTTTTATATTGGTTTCTCAATTCCCAAGACTTTCCTCCATGTTTTGTTTGTATTTTGCCAACTTCAGCATTATGACAGAATGCACAGGAGTACACAGCATGTGCATGTGTCTCCAGGTGGTTTGGAATTTCATGTGTCCTTTTTACAATTGCTGCCTTTTGCAGAGTGGTGTTTTCTGTCCTATGCCCAACCCCCAGTGCAGAGGACCAAAGACCATTTGTTGCCCATGTGGTCTGATCTCTACCTTGTAATCAGTCTAGCATGGTAAGACCTTCTGGCCTGCAGGACGGTGTAGTATATCATCAAATGTTTTCTATAAGGTCAGTGTGAAGGCGCAACACTAGTCAAAAGTTTGCTCGGCTCCACGTGGCTTCAGATTAAGGCCTCCCATTATACTACAGGCTGCTGTGTTGTGATAAGCGCTTGTGAGGCAGCCCTGTGTCTGCAGGCTGCAGGTCACATCCTTAGGGGGTGCTCTGTGCAGTTCCACTGAGAGAGTGTGTGAGCGTCCAGGAATGTGTTGATGGAAATCGCAGATGAACATATGATTGTTCCAACCTGAGCAGTCATGCTGGGGCCCACCAGCAACAATTTAGCGCATGCACGCACGCAGGCCCACCCACACACACACACACTCACACACACACACACGCACACACACACACGCACACACACACACATATATATATACATTCAAATATCTTTAACATGATTTCACTCTCCATCCTGAAACCAAACATAGCTACTACCACCACCCCATCACAAAATGAGTATTTAACAAACTAAAATTGACCTTGTAGCAGATACAACTGAGTTGACAAAATGACACTAAAGGATCTCAGAAACACCATGGTTTTGTTGAGATATAGACTTTATAAGGTGTAACATAGGCATGGTGGTCAGTGTCATCTCCAATACATAACATAGTTGGATCTCTGCCTAAAGTAGTTTGTTCCATCACAAGTGTGTTGAATCAGATGACTGCTCAAAGCTTAATTCACTGTCTCATGAAGGCTGCATAGCACATCACTGAGCTAAAGAAAATCTATTAATTTATCAATTTAGTAATTTGTTGATGCTTAATATTAAAGTATTAAAGGATTAGTTGTGATCTGAAAGTGTTATATTAATGGCCAGAAAACTGAATCTGAAAGTGATAAAGAAAAAGAATATTTTGCACTTTAGAAAGAACAAAACTAATCAATGGGTGGTTACCAAAATGTGCATACATTTCGGTTAAACATAACTGTACCTTCAGAAGACACAGCTACAAGATCCACAAGCCTGTATTTTACTATTTCAAAATAAGCTCAGTTGCACTACAGCCCAGGCATGCTGGGCCTGACCGTTGTTGAATTTGATTTATTGTTATGATAAACCAGTTGATTTACACTGCAATTACTGCAACTTCAGAGTTTTATTGGAAAGCAAGGCTTTTAAAGTCCTAATTGTCACTTGTCATTGTAGTGTGTAGACAAGTAAAAACATGTTTAATAGTTGAGTTCCTTCCTCCTACTTGCTGAAGAAAGCTGGGGATACATAAGAGAAAAAGTATCAAAAGATGTTCTTACACACTTAGTCTCATGTTTTGTATGGTATGATTCAGGCGTCATTCAGCCTTGCAATCGAAAACCACTATTTTCTAGGTTTTTTTATGTTAAATGTTACAGAGATCATGATTCATATGAAGAAGCATAGAGCAGCCTCCCCCCCAAAATAAAGTTTTCCTCTTTTCTTCCAGCAAGCCTTCATATCTGTCCTATGTAAGTAAAACATTACAGTAAGTACTACTTTGAACTATAAACAACAACTTCCTTCACTCCTTCTATGTCTCTCTTTACTCTTCATAGTAAAAACAAAACTTTACTCACCCCTGCTACGCAAGCGACAAGATAAACTGATCTCTAATGACGTTAAAGGATGTTAGTTGTGGCTGTGGATGAATGTGGAGTATCTGTAAGCCAGTCAGTTCTATTGATTGTTGTGGGTAAGAATCAGCAGCAGCCATGTCTAAGAGGAACAGGCCTTCACATCTGCCAAGCATTCTGTATTTACAGGCCTCAGGAGGACAGCTTGTCAAGTTCTGCGGATAAGGTCGCTGTGCTATTAGTCATACCCACTTTTTCAAAATTATCCTCAGTCCTGGGGTCTGGACAGGCATTCCTCTGAGGTGGCCTTCTTATTGCACCAGATTCTCAGGTCTTGTCAGTTGGCGGGTTTCACCACAAAATCAGGATCCAGTTCTGGCTCTGTGAAGAAAATAGGATGTTGTAATCTTCCAGAAACAAAAGGCATGAAACAGAATGTTGTCAGTATGGTTACTGGGATTTTGAAATGCTGCTGAATGTGTTCCTTTTCAAATTTACAGTGATGCAAAAAACAAAGCAATTGTGGTTTTGGCCTTTGGAAATAAAGCAGAGTTGCACTAACTTGGTATGGTATTCATAACTGCACACAGGCAAATTTACAAATGATGTTAGATATAAGAAACAATCAGCATCTGTGATGCTGCATCTTATGAATACAGAAAACGAGTAGAGAAAAAAACTGGTTTATATGTGCACCAGCTTCCTTTAGCGCAAAGACACAAGTGAAACTTAAAAATACTCGCAATATAATGGTCAAAACATTCACTAAGCAATATCTGAGCAACTGATGATTAGTGACCACAGGAAACCATCAATTTCAAATAAAATTATTTTTACAGTGCTTACTAAAATCTTACCATGTGAACTGGGTTTTTTTGTTGTTTTTTTTAATTTCTGTTTGACATCACATATTACGTCATGACAGCTGTAGCATGTCAGAGTTTAGACCCTGTTCACCCTCAAAAATGTTTAGTTCTCGAGGCAGTCACAAAATCATCACTTCACCCACGCCGGGTCTTGTTTTTGTTTATTAAGGACTTTCTGTATTATTGGGCAGCATCTGGTACTGTGGAAAGATCCAAAGTAAATGGAAGAGTTGATGTCACGAGCGGATGAACACCCACAGCATTGTAAGTACACATCATGTGCTTCATGCAGCGTTAGTGTACCATCAGGGCAGCACAGGACTGAGGAGTAATAAATCAAAGGGAACTATAAGTCAAGGTGAACTTGATGCTTCAACAGAAATTCTAGCACGAGACAGCATGTTGGTCATTGCATTTTTGTAATACCTATAATAAGGAAGGAAACAGCTACGTGTTTTGGCTGCTATTTTGATATCTGTGTAGACATATTTTCATCAGCATTTAAGCCTGGGCGTGTGTGTGTGTGTGCGTGTGTGTGTGTGTAATGAATACATATTTGGTGAACCTTTATGCCTTGTGCAACCACTACAAAGCACATAAGTAAACCCTGATTCAAACCTTAAGGATCAGGTTTAAATGTATTTACATGTTTTCTGACATAGTGGCAGCAGATTTGCTGAGCAGTCCATCAACCTCAGCTTAATCTGGCAGAAAGCAGGTAGTGTCAGGTGGCTGACACATAAAACATACATCAGCTCCCTAATATGTCAGTAATTCATGGCTTTTTTTTTTTTTTTTTTTTTTTTTTTTAACAAGGGCTATGCATGGTATGAGTTAGTGGCTTTGAAAAGTAAGTGCTAATGTGTTAGAGAAGAGGCAGCTGTTGAACACTGTCATAATCAGAATTGGAGAAAAATAAGTAAAAGATAATAAATAAATCGACTGAGAAAGGTTTCTTTAAAACATGCTCTCTTTCTTAATTCACTTTAATCCCCTCGGTGCAATGTGGCAAGTGCATGCCCTCAATCAAATCTTCGCTAAAACAACTAAGTTATTGAAAATCAAAACACATATCACTTCCGAGGATATCCTGTAATCTCACTGTGTTATGTGGGACAGTTAAGCCCTTAGTGAGAATGACTGATATTGCTATGTGTGTGGAAGGAAGCAGCTGTTACACTTGAAAAGCTGAGTGATGTGAGCAGGAGGTGACATGAGGTTTTGCTGTGTGCAGGGCTTTGTTAACTCTTCCTGGGTCTGGGACAAAACTTATCTGAGATTTAATTTAATAGCATAATAAAAAATTCCTTTTCAGGCCCCCTCAGCTGTCCTGGTGGTCTTTTTCGTTACAGTGACCCCAACTGTGGGTGACTGTGCAGGATTTTGTTTTAACTTTCCAAAAACTAACAAGCATTGCAGTGTTTAATACTTTCAAATAGGGAAAAAAAAAATTGCTTAAAATTATATATTGTCATAAACGCCTGCTTGTATAGAGTCAGTAATAATTTGTAGTTGCTTAGAAACCCAATGAGTAGATCCAACACATTAAAAATAGGTCTAAGAGTCAACTATTGTTCACCCACATCAAACAAAATCTGTTCTCTTCCTATTACTTTGCATTTGTCAGAATTGGATGTGAGTAATCCCGAGTGTCTTTGTACATTTTAACCTCTTCTTTGAACATTAGAGAAACATATACTTACCATTCCATTGCTTAAAGCTCAGGAGTGCTGTATTATAGTTTGGTTTGCCACAGCTGTCTCTCATCCTGAGCCTCCCATTACTCCATCATGTTGCTTCCTTTTGTTGGTGATTTTGCAACTGTGTTCATCACATTATGTCTGGGGTGAGTAAGTTTCTTCCTGAGTAGTATGAGTAGTGGGTTCAGAGTGGCTGTCTGCTGCACAGAGGGCATTTCCTTTGGAGTGCGTAGGTGTGGACCGTAGATGCAATAGACCTCACTTTACAGTCACACAGTCAACTCATCTGTTAGTATATATATACAACCTATAAAACATCAGTGCGTTATTCCCAGTTGCAGGACGTACGGTCAGTGTGGGTGGTGTGTGTGTGTATATAGATGAGTGAAGGAAGGCTACAACACACATAAAAGTTGACTGTGTGCTTTCTGGCTGTTAGGAAATGGCAGTGGAGAATGGTTAGTCGTAACAGCTGGCCACTGCTGTAGCTGTGAGCACAAGACCCAAATAAGGAGCTGTGGTATATGTCATCTCTATCTGGTACAAGGTTACAAAGTCTGGCTTTCCTGAAAAAAAAAAAAAAAAAAAAAAAAGAAGGCCAGCTGTGGAAGAAGAAGCAGGGAAATGAAGACACATGAACATCTCATATGTTGTCAAGTGATGAAATTATCTAGATGATTATTTTCTAATACATTTTTAACAGGTTTTGGAAACAATATATAAATAGTTCACATTTAAATCAAACAATGAAAATAAATTAACTTATCTGCTCAGATTATGCATTGAGTCACTTTCCTAGGTGATCAAAAGAGCAAGCATGCCGCCTCCAATAATACACTTTATCCAGATGTTAGGAGGACATGGAACTCAATAGAGTATTTACACAGATTATTCCTCCTGGCCCTCAGTTTCAAATATTTCCCCTTCAAGGCACAAATTTCTTTCTCAAACCATAACACCAATGCTGCTGTGATTTTCCTTTAATCAAAGTAATTAAATCCTTGGCACTATTTCTTGCCATTTACAGAATTTGAATGTTTAAATAAACAGTCTCTGTTTTTTAAGTTTTAAGATTTTTTTATTCTCCTTTCGTTCATTTTCACCAAAATTCAATGGAGATTTAGTCAGTTAGTTGATTTTTGTGTTATCTTACGCCTGTTTGTCACTGAACAAAAGGTTGTTGACAAATATGCATCATCACAGTTTTCATGAACAAAATTACTATTACGTCCCTGCAGAAGAAAACTGATAGTATTATTGACAGTATCACGTCAAAGTTTTCTGTACTGAGTCGTCATGCTCATCTGTGTGTTTGGCTGATGCACAAGGATGCAGTAAACAACTGTTTCTCAGGTCAGGGTGGGGAAAATGAAAGCAACAGGCATCCACAGATTCAAAACAAGGAAGCAACAGCAACTGGAACACCACGCTGAGTTGATTTTGGAACACATAGCAGGAAGCAGCTCTGTGAGAAACTGAGCTGTGGAAAACACCATGTGTCACTTTGGTGCCAACTGCACATACACTGGTGCCCACCAGCGGTTATACTGGCACCCATTTCAGCACCTGCACAATACCCTGCCCTTCCTCAGAGTATGGACTTGGGTTCTTCGCTGTGCATGAGCAGCTGTTGTGCAATCACACACTGGGCTGCTCTTTGATTTCACTTCAGTGCTGAGACGATCGAGGCAGGCAAGACCAGGCATATCAGCTATGTGATGAAAAATGGTAATAGAGCACAAGAATATAAAAGAAGACACACTGGTTATGACAGTGATATTCTTGCCGAAGTGTGGGTGTTGGATTCAAGTTTCTGGCAGGTTCCATTTTGTTCATTTCTAAACATTCCTTCTTCAAACTGGAGTTATTTGCATTAGAGATAATGTTCTATAAAAGGTTTAGTTCCCTCTCAGTAATAATGGGTCATTTACACTTACAGCAAATAGTAATTTTATTCCTCTTCAGGTATTTGACATGAAATACTTGAAGACACAGATGCTGGATATTGCTGTTGATTGGGTGTGCCTCTAATGTGTGGAAGTAGGTGTGTGCTTGTTTTTTGTTGGCTTTAGCAACCTGAAATATTTTCTTTCTTAAGATTCTGTCAACAAGCCCTCTTTTCTTAACCCTCCTACTCCCTGCATTACTCTGGTATCCATCTTTTATTTGGTCTTTCTTCTTATTTGTTTCTTTCTTTATATTCTTTCTTTCTTTCTTTCTTTCTTTCTTTCATTGCTACATTTGTCTGCACTTGAGCTCCTGTCAAAATATGTTCTGGCGCTAAATCTAAAAGTGATAACATGTATTGTATCCCATTTATTATTTGATTAAGGAAATTCAAATGAAATATCAATCTTTCATTCATATAAAAAAGGGATTATTACATGTAGCAGATCCCTCTTGTAGAATATGTAGTCTTCAAGCAAAGTCCAGATATTTATCTTTCTTTATTTTAATGCCCTTATTTAGTACAGCTATTCATACAATTGAAAGCGCTAAGACCACAAATACATTTTTTCTTCTCTGCCATGCGTGCTTGATCTTAACCCTCACTGCACATCCTCTTTCACCACATTAGGCAAACCTGTCAACAACTTCATGTTGAACCATAACCACACTTCCCAATTTTGTTCTTTGTACTTTTACCTTATCTGTTTATCTTATTTATACATTCCATCCAGATTAGATGGTCTTAGCAGAATTGCAGAGAGGAACACAATGCACTCCACATAAGTGTAGTAAAAATGTATGCAATATGGATTGGCCTCTAGTATAGAGATTAAAGATCTCAGTCCCAGCTGTAACAGGAGACATGTCAGACATTCCCTTCCAAGAGTTCGGAGGTGAGGGGAGGGGAGCAATCAGAGCATTTTTCTGGTACATAAAACTGACTTGTGGAAAAGCATGTGTGGGTGGCAGAACTAGTAGAGATACCACCCTCTTTATGTGTCCGCTGAAGGGTCTGTACTTAAGACATTTATCACCTTCCCATCTGATTTTTACGACCGACGAGTTTTTTCTCCTTGTGAAGATGATTTACATAATTTGATAAAACAAAGGCTCAAAGCCCCACCGTGGTATGGTGCTACCTGGCCAAACACTAGTTTACATAAGTATTTATTAGAGTTGCACATGTGTATGGGACTCTAAAAAGTTTGTTTGCATGTGTAACATAATTATACAGTAACATGACTAAAGGGTAAGATTTTTGGACCTTCATGTGCCATTATGGTCTATATGCTATGTAATTTAGACTTCTTATATTCTTAATGTTGCTTGAAAGAGTGAAAAGACAAAGCTATAACAAAGTCCAGCTGAAACTGATACAACACTGGTTGAATATACTTCTCTGCAAAATCTGATTCCGTCCTGTGTTTTGAGATGGCTCTTTGTTAAATTGCATTGCAGAAGTGAAAAAGATTAAGCCAAGCAGCAGTAAATTATCAACATTTGTCATAAATTAGAGGGACATGTGTATAACTCTGCACCATAGACAGGCCGATTGAAAATGTATTTCATTACACAATTTGACATTTTGGGCTGGGTTGTGAGGTGCAGCACAGGGCTCAGATTCAGTCTCAGCGCTTTTCTGTTTGCTGCATATGCACCGGGTGCCTCAAGAGGAAAAAAAAAAAACTGTGCAATGGGGACCTTTCTTTTCATTTTTACGATTTTCCTAGAATCCTTTGGAGAGCGTGGAAAGACAGGCATGTTTATGAAGGTTTCCAGATGGTCCTGCTTGCACCCCCAGTTTTTCTTTTCAGTTCTTGGGCCATGAAGGATTAATCAAAGTCAGTGGCAAGGGCTGATCGCTAAACACTGTAGCTCTCACTAACCCTGGGGAAATCTCTTTTCAGCTCCAACTTACATTCAACCTCTGGACTACAGGATCAAGGAAAGCTGAAACCTGAGATTAAAAAACAAGCTAATGTAACTAAACCTTGGCCACATAAGTGCAGATAAACTGTGCCCCAGAACTCTTTTAACAAAGCAGCTGATCTCCTCATTGAGTTAAAGGAATTTGTCTCCACCATCAAGAAAGCAGGAAAAGCAGAGTCACGCAAGCTGAATACACCTGATCTCTGGTCCCTTTGTGAGACCACTTCGTGAGGATTCAGGGATTGTGCTGCATGAATGTAGACAGACAGCAACATATGGTGAAAGAATGCACTAGAACAAATCAGCGAAGGTTGAGTCCTTTAGCCTTAGGTATTTATGGACTCTGTTAAATGTAAAAGTTTTAATTAATAGAGTTCAAGTCATTCTTGGCATGTCTTGAGTTCACTCCCAATGACTGAATCCATTCTCACTGTAAGATGAGTAGAAAACATCCAGATTGCTTTGATCAGGCCAATGGCTCTGTTTTATCAACCATTTTTAGCCTCACCATTACTGCCGCGCCTCCTGGGGATAGAGAGGGATAAAAGTGCTGTCTTTGGAAAGGGACAGGATGACAACCAATAAAAGAAACACATAAAGGGATTTAAAACAAAACTGTTAATTTCCAAATAAGACAAAGTTATTTTTGTTAATAGTGCTGCCCACTGTTGTTCATCCATTAATTATCACTTCAAAGGCTGTAAGGAAAAAAACAATCCTTTAGTTGACAGGATTAACTGGAGCAGGTGGAACAGACAAGATCTGAAGTGACAGCATACGTGTCTTGATTGGTTAGTAAAATACTTTTTTTTAATTGGGACTGGCTCCTGGCAGGTTGCAACATGCACTGATACCAGTGTATATTACTGATCCCTGCTATGTATGTTTCTCTTTTTTTTTTTTTTTCCTTTCCTTATTAGACACATGCAAAAACACTGTTGCTCCAACCCAGCTGAACAGCTGCTTTACATGGTAGTGACCCACATGTACAGCATTTGCTGCACATGTTATAGTACCAGCTGTCAGACGAAATTGTTGTGGCATGTTCATTGCAGCCTTTAGTAGATGATTACAGTCGAGTCCACACAAAAACATTCACATACAGTTTCTTGTTTGGACCAAAACAATACAATACAAACCCAGATAGAAAACTCATGTCAACACAGAAGTTTTCCTGCCTTGCTGCGTGTGTTTGCACGGTGTCGTGTCCACACAAACAAAATCCTCATCAGAAAGTATAATTAAATAATGTAATGGCAATGTAATATAACACTGGTGCCTTTGGGGAAAAAAAAAATGCAACCGTAGAGCTCAAAAGCCAATGTAATATGTTAAAAACAAATGGGCAGATAGTATACTTACAATGTTAAACGTTAAGAATTATTGGAAAAACAATTTATTCTTATTTATCAAATAATACCTGCTTCAAAAAGAGTATGTAATCTTCTGCTTTTAGGTTTATCAGGTCAACACTGTTTTTTCCATTCCCGCAAAGTTTTCTTGCAGGCTGCATTACTACCCACACCATTACAATAATTGAAGTAGAATTATGCATCCACGTCATATGCCACTAAATTAGACCTCTGTTGTTTGTACGTGCATCTCTAACCATGTCAATAAATTTTTATGCCTTGTCATTAGTTTTAATCTCAAGTAAACATGTGGTGCAAGCCTGAGTAAACACTGTATTGGATGAACCAGATCACCTCAGAAAGAAGAAACACTGCTCATGTTTTATCACTGGGACAGTTCCGCTCCTTGTATGGGTTTTCCAACAAGTCTTTATTAATGTCATAATCAAGTCCTTTCAACTGGAAATTACTTTTACATAAAATTAGTATGTTTTCCTTTTTGGGAGGGAGGTGTAATTGGAGCTAGGATTATTTACTAGAAAATGTTTTAGTAAAGAAAATTTTTCTCCTGCATTGTATGAGATGCACACACTTGTTCACATTAGCCTACATCAACATTTTCCCCATAAACTTAACCAACTCCTGTGGGTGCCTAAACTGAACAATTAAGTTATGCTCTATTTACTACTAGTAGATGGTAGTGGATATTGGTGGGAAAAATGAAATACAGTAACATTTACTCATTATGTCAATAGAAAATATATTCCAGATGGTATTACAGTGCTTTCCAAACATGTCATGCTACAAATTAGCAGTATATAAACATAATTTCTAGAAGAAGGGGTTGCACAATAATGATTTAAAAACCATAGTTACCCATTGATGGAAATGCCAGAAAACAAATCAGTTGCTGCTGCGTCTCATGGAAACACATTCTTTTTTGACATTTCCAGCAGTGGGTCAGGGAAATCAAAAGATGCAGTGATTGTTATGGTATTTATCACGAGGATACGATCATTAAAGCCTGACACTGCTGCTGGCTGCACATGAAGATGAGAAGTAGCACAGAAGGTCCATAGTATCGCTGGGCCCCGCCTGGATATTTTACTGCTACTCAGCAGGTTTTTACATACTTTCGCCAGGTTTTACAAATTTATTGTAAGTGCGTGTACATGTGTGATTTATTGTTGTTCAGTGCATCAGTTTAGTTGCAGTTCCCCCACATTGGCCTCTGGGTGTTTGAATTAAAGTAGCCATACATGTACTTTAACCTTGACATAATAATCTCAATCACTGAGTCTCTTCCACTTGTTTGTTCAGGTTTTCTGTCTCTGTCTAATACAGTATGTAGTAAAAGCTTTCTTACGTAGACTGGCCACATTACAAGTGAAAATATTGAATGAGAGCAGCATTGAATATTTAGAATTAATTGGAATTGTGATTACATTTTTATTATGTGTAACCATTATCTGTTATGTCTAGCAAGTTGCTTTATAAGATTTTGTTATGTATATATACTTTATAAATAGGTATTTCTAAACATCTGTACAGATGTTCGGAATTGTTTCTTTCTCCTCTGTGTTATTGTGTGTGCCATGGTGGAATAATTGGAGGACGCATAAAAAGAGGGTGGACGGCAAAGAAGAGGAGGAAGGGAAAAGAAAATTGGGACACTTAATGTGTTAATGTGTCATAGATTGGATGTCAGTTGATGACTACAGGCCAATAAATGTTCTCAGCTGGAGTGTTTTTTCTAATGTTGGGATACATGCCACCATAAAGCCACTGAAAGCAAAGGAACAGGAAAAAGCTATGAAATAATTTTGTGTTTTTAAAGGTTTGCCTGTCTTACACCTTATATCCACAATGTTGTGATCATTTTCTCAAAATGACAGATTTACAAATGATTGGCTAGAAATCCTCATAATATTTCACAATTACATATTATCATAGTGTTTTAAATAGTCCAGTAAGTTTTGACTTTTTGGTAATAAGTGGATTTTGGGAATGATCACATTCTGTATACTATTATAGTAGTAATGTTGACTGAAAATGTTAAGAATGCACCAGTGAAATGCACTTTGACAGCAGAACATACCCCTCTCTGTGAAGTTTGCATGTACCTCACCTCCTTGTTTGGGTTTTCTCAAAGTCATCTGTTTTCCACCCAAAATCCACCCACATGTAAGCCAGGTGGACTTGAAATTATGTGTGAGTATGATTTTCTATGTATTAGCCCACCCTGCAGAAGACTAATGATCTGTCCGGGACGTTCACCAGGGTGAACAGCATAGGCGGCTGCCCCAGATAGAGATTCGTGCAGCTCGTTTTGCCAGCTTTTATTTTGCGTGACAGTTGAAGGCTGCACAAGGTTTCTATTTTGAGCGTAGGAGTTCTTTAGTGTTTTGAGGTTCCTTCTTCCTGATGGTTGTGTTTGATCTTTTTACGAGGTGTTTTAGCATGCCAGCACTCCAGGTGACAGGTCAGGTGTGACGATGAGGTAGTCCTGATTAACTGGCAAACCTGAAAATGTCTGTGGAAAATTTTGAGGTGGCAGTGTGTGGGTGATGTGTAATGTTGGAAACACTGGGTTGCTTTTGGGACATTCTGACAGAACAATAACGTGACAGCTTGTGATTTCAATTGCAATATAATACCTTTTCCCATCAATAGATCAGATATAAATCACAACTCATAGCAATTCATCAGATCAAACCGGCTATAGATGAGTAACTTGACTTGTTTGGTTGGATGTTCATAATAATAACTGCCAGAACACGAGAACCACATGAATGCATACTTAAAGTTACACTGGGAGGACGATTTAGGAAAGAAAGTGACTTATCTGCGTTATATGTTTGGAAAGTCATACAGTACTTTGAGAATACATGGTATTTACTGAAACATAACTCCAATGTCATCTGTTTTTGATATTCTATGTAACATGGGAATTAACATCTGTTGTTGTAGCTGTAGTAAAGCAGCGCGTACTTCTAGAGAAGAGAGAGTTGAGCTGGCTTCTTCTACTGTGTATCATATGAGAGTTATGAAATCTGTCCCAGTGGCAAACAGCCTACTATATGTCAGAGTCAGTAGCGTAGCTGAATAAAATCCTAGTGTAATTTCTTATCAACACAATCTGCATGAGTGTCAACCTGCTGAAGCCGATGTAGTTCTAAAGGACTTCCAGTCAGAGACTTCTGTATTCCTACCAACAAACTGTCACATTCTGCTAAGGAGCTAATAGCATCTGACAGCAGGTACACAGTTGCAATCATGTCACCATCTGACATGCAAACCATACTCCTCCCATGTCAAGCCCAATCCTGCCACCCCGCACCTCTCTCACCACTCCCCTTCCATTAGATTCCACTGTTTTCGTCCTGATAAGCAGACTTCATCCCAAACATATTATATCTATTCAGTCAGGGGGATTAAGTGTAGATACATGACATTTTGGGCCATTCCAAGAACCTGGGTTCATGTATAAACAACTCCTACACTATGTCAAATAAATATTTATCTTTGCTCATAGAACTTCTTGAGATAGTGTTAACACTTCTTAGAGAAACAATTACATTTGTCGATGGAAAACTAAGAGTCCTCATGGAAATACAAGTGTATAATGTGAGTAAAGCTAAGAATGCTTTTAGAGATTCAAGGCTATTATACTGATGAAAATGACAAACAAGTTAATGAAGGTTTTGTGTGTGATCATGTATCATGGTGTCTCCTTGTTTTGACTTCAAATTTTACTTTTAAATAATCCTTAATTCTACTTAACAGGGGCTATTAGAGTAAGAATACACAAAAAAAGACATATTAAGATTATGATGATTATAATTAGTGGTAATGTGTTTTTTTTTTTCTGTTTTTTTTTTTTTTTTTTTTTTCCTCAGTAACAGGCTCAGGCCACACCAGAAGATGCAACGACACAGAGAAGGCCTACTGTGTGAATGGCGGCGACTGTTACTTCATAGAGGGTGTAAATCAGCTCTCCTGCAAGTGGGTTATCTCCTTTATTTTTGGATTCACCTTGAATGTTGCATTTCCTTTGTCAACCTTTCTTCTTTTTGAGATTCATTGTCCCCCATAGTTTAAATGAAAACAAGTTTTGTTTTTTGTTTTTTTTACTCTATAATATTCTTCAACCACCTACCTACAAATTTTTATCTTGGTGTTTATTTTCCTGATAGCACTAGATTCCCATTCTTCTTTCTTTCAGCGGCAGAAGCAGCAGCAGCAGCAGCAGCAATACATCACAGAAAAAAAAAAAAACTGCCAGTCAGCTTAACTACCCACCTGTTGTGTATTTTAACACTAATAATGGAGTGAGGCGGTGGTGTGCTCATCCTTTTAAGCCATGTTTAGTGTACAGGAGGGCTGCACATTAAAAGCCCTTTCAAAATGTCACGAGGCACTGGTTTAGTAGTGAGCAAATATTTATGCTTGTTAGAGGCCCCCAATGAGGTAAACTGAATCATTGCTTACATTTGAGGTCCTTGGAAGAGGGGATCAAGACCTATGTGTAAAGTGTGCTGGAGAAACCATGTGTCTCTGCTTTTCAAGAAGAAAATGGGTTGATATCACAGAAACAACCTTTTTTTTTTTCCATCTTTGACATTTACTTTTTAGTTTGTGTTGGACTTGAGGTCAAGAAACATTATTTGGAAACATTTCAAACAAACAGTTTTTTCTTTTTTTTTCTGTTTTTCAGATCACTAACAAATTTTTCTATCTTTACAGCTGCAGCAGTTAGTCGAATCATGAATTAGGTTATCGTAAGAAAATTAACCAGCAAATATTTTGATAATCTAAAAATAATTTTTAAGCAGAAATTACAGTTTTCATCTTCCCACATGTGAATACTGACTGGTTGGTTGTCTATACAGTACACTGAATATATTTGTGCTTTGGAATATAGGTCAGACCATACAAGCAGGTTTATATTAGGTATGATTTTTTTTTTTTTTTTTTTTTGGAGTATAGTTAAACTAAAAAATTTCCACATTATCTCCTGTCATGGTTGTCTCATATTGTGTTGCATGTTCTGTTGGACCATATGTCGACAAAGCATAATCCCATTGGATGGTTGGATATAGAGATGAGACTTCTGTGCCCAGTTGGCCCAAGGAAGAATGCTCGACAAGCAGTGAGGACATGGCTGCAACAGCCGTTCAATACACTGTGTACAAATTGGAGGCAGCAATAACTCAATTGCTGCAGCTAATTCACTCACGGCTGGGGCATGGGTCCAGAAAAGTTGGATAATGCAGTGAAGGCCTGCAGGGATTTGTTGCCCCACAGCCGTTTCATTCAATATAGGCCAGGCTTCAGTGGGTATTACTCACTGACTAAACAAGTCCTGCAGACAGCTAGCCCAGCTCGTTCACTTTAAGGTATAAACTTAGTTTTGGTGAAAGGTAAGGTTAATAAGTACGTAACTGATTACAGTTTTGTTTCCCAGTGATTTCCTAAATAGATATATTTTTAAATTTCAGGATTTTTTGAAAACATCAACTATAAATTCATAGATAAATGTTTCAATCAACTGTTATTGGAAATAATCCTCATTTTGGAGAAAATTGATCGATCAACAAACAATTTCAGCTCTAAAAGTTGATAAAGTACACAGTTTTTTTTTTTGTTTTTTTTTGTTTGAAAAGGTGCAATGGGAAGTTGTATCAAGTCATCTCTCTGTGGTACTTTAAAAAGGAATGGGCTAAGTTTATTATGATAACACTTTACAATAAGGGTACAACTCACACGAAAGTAATGTTTAACGCATGGTTCACAATGGCTACTAATAACACTTTCTGAAGTCACTGCAGCTTTGTGTGATTAGCTGACACTTAATAGATCATCACTTAAGAAATGTTAATTTCTTAAAAGTTTTTTAACACAGTTCATTTCAGGTCATGCATTTGATCCGCATCTCTATATGGACAACAAAATGTGTTTTGTTGGAAATATGATGCTTGTCTGTCGATTGTGAAGCAGCATGGAAATTAGCTGGGATAGGCTCCAGCAGATCCCTGTGACCCTAAATAGGAAGGAAAGATAATGAATGAATGAATGATCTATTAAGTATTGAACTAATCACACAAAGCTGTAGTGACTTCATAAAGTGTTAATAATAGCTATCATGAATTTATGATATATCCTGTATTAATACATGCATTAAGCCATTGTGAATCATGTGTTAGTTAAACATTACTTCTGTATATGAGTTGTAATCTTATTGTAAAGTGCTTCCTGTTTATTTTAGTTGAAGTAATGGAAAAAATAGCAATAATTTTGTTCTTACTGAACTTAAAGATAATAGTGTGATAAGAGACTTTATAGCTGCACCACATTTAAATATTTGTACACTTTTCTGATTTTTTTAATTATGGAGCGACAGTCCATTTCTTTCATCTCCCAGCCCAGTTTGGTCTAGGTGGTGATGTCCCCCAGTTAAACACCATCAGTCAGGATGAGTAATTTAATGCTGACTGTTATGGTGCTCCTGGGAGGCATTGTGTGAAACCAGTAAATCACAGGCAATGACCTTTGTTGGATTGGTGGTCTGGTTGTGACTGTGAGTGGAATGTCGGTGCCCCTAAAAGACCAACTGCTCATCCTAATAGAAGTAAAATGAGGAAAAATGGTTTGGCCCAACAGACTTGATGCTGCTGATACAGTAGTCTGTCTTTAGTTACAAAAATAAACCTACATATTAGAACACTTGTCATGACTCTGACTTATGTTTCAAAGCACAAGTAAACATTATTTTTCCACTGAGAAAAATATTCAAAATTTACATCCCCAAAACAAAATTCAGGATTTTATTATTTTTATTTTTAATTTGGCTACTTTATTTATCTGTCCTGTCATATAGTTTATAAAAATGTCATGTTTGCAGGTTATGACCATGACTACCAGACTCCCAACAGGTACCAAGAGAAGAAACTGCATTACCCCAATTTCATCTTTGCAGCACAGGATTCCTAGGATTGATTTATTGATTATATACACAGCAGTGCATGGTTTATCTCCAGCTGCATTAAACTTTTACTCATGAAAGTTGCTCTTCTCTCATTTCCCAGTTACAGACTGAGGTCAAAGAGAGAATGGGAGTTTGCTGTTGGAGCCCTTAAAGCCTATATATTATTCCCTTTTCATATTGTCATGTTCAGCCTGTTTTTGTAAAGCTACAATTTATTGATTTGGTAATTTTATTCACTTAGTATTGTTTTCCTTTTCACTTTTTTGAAATATTTGACTGGTGAAATATCCCACTAAAATTGTATTTGTATTCAAAAAAGTATTGTGGTTGTTGTTATTGTTTTAATAACAATAATTATTATTTTTATTTACAGTGGGACTTACTCATTTTTAATGGGAATATGAACATGTGCCTCATTTTGGTTTTTCCAATATGGCTTCATTGTGACCTTTGACAATATGTGTGAAGGGATATTAATCCATAACATTACAGTGCACCTCACTTCCTCTGTTTTCTTTTCATACCACTTGTCCACTTCTTCCCAGATGTCAGCCTCCATACTTTGGCCCACGATGCTTACAGACTGAGCCCCGGCGGTTGTCCATGCCCAATCCAAGTATGTTCACTTGATATGAGCAGCTGAGAAAAGAGGCACAGTTGTCACTGGATTACCTCTGTGGACTGCTGCTGCCCCCAGCCCCCAGTTCTTTTCCTCTTTCTCCTCCTCTTTCTCCTTCTCAGGTCAACACGCAATGAGCTGTGCACTACACCACATACATGGTGGTGTCATCCATGGGAACACTCTGCTTCTGCTGTCCGTAGTTGTGCTGTTGTTCTAATTCTATGTTTTTCTGCCTCTCTCCCTCCCTCTCTCCCTCCCTCCCTTCTCATTTTTTTCTTGCAAATACTCTCCTTTTCACTCCACTCTTGCCCTTTCTGTCTCTCTCTCTCTTGCTCTGTTTTCCTTCCTTTCCCTCACTCATCCACCACCCTTCTCCTCCCTCTGGCTTTTGTTTCTTTCCATCAGGTGTCCAAATGACTTTACTGGTGATCGCTGTCAAACCTACGTTATGGCCAGTTTCTACCGTATGTCAATTTCCTCTTCTGTCACTCTGTCAGACTGTCCTTGTGGTATACGTGCATGCTGGGTGTAGAGAGATTGCATTAATTTCCTGTTGTTACCTAATAGTTGTGTCTGCGCCTCCTCTGATGACTCATTCACAAACTGGCATAGTATAGTAGAGTCTGTCATTGTGCTTGGACTGCATGTGGTATTGTCTGCCCTCACAGTGTATTGCATGTGCACTCTCAGAATACAAGCGGATGGTAATTTTGAAAGCAACAAGTAGGCAGATGAGTGCTTTGTGGCTTTGTGGAAGTTGACTGGCATCAGCTGCATGTAATGGAAAAACACTTACTAAAACCCTACCTTTGGCTCACTTGCTAACAACGCTTGTTTATGCAATCATCTGCAAGCACAAGCAGTATGATCTTATATGAGCTGATCCATGGATGGAAAACCAGACATAAACAATTAGCAAATAATTAATAGGCATAATTAGTGACTTTTATATATACTTTTTTTATATGATTGTGAAATGGTGAATAGTTATCTATAGTATCAGTAATACATTAGCTTTTTATTTGAAAAATCACAATGATCTATTCATTTACAGCAAAAATTGACTTGCTTACTTTACTTTAAATATTCTCACTCGTTCCTCATGCCACCTAAACGTGGCATAATCTGCCTAGCCATCAAACAGAAGCACAATATTTCACTTTCAGAACAGTCAATAACTTGCTTAACACATCAATTACAGCCGGCTTCTAGTAAACACCGAACGTTGTTAAGAATACGGAAAAAGATTCAGCAGATTACATTTACTGCTAATGCATATTATTTCAGAATTAGCAACAAAATGGTGCTCTCACAGGAGATGTCTTAGCTTAAAGTTCACACGCTATACTAGATTGCTGTGTCAAAGAACTTTGCTTGCCTGGGGTAAAGAGTAGTCAACTCTACACACGGTACATCAGCAAACACATCCATCATTTGCAGAATTAGATTAAATGATGGTTTGTGGGGAACTGCATCTTGATAGATCTTGCCCCAAAGGTTTTTTTGCTTAGAAAATCATCTGCATGTTCTGGAATCATGCTTCAGATTTTTCAGAACTTATTACTGCTGTTTTTGTGTTTACAAACCAATTTTACCTATTGGTTGGTTACTTTTAAAGTATCTCAATGTGATATTGAAAATAGTGAATGACCTGACAGTAATGAAAGATAAACAATGTGGCTTGGACATACTTCTCTGATGTAAACATATACAAGACTAAAGGTAGTCTGTAATAATATAGAGTTAAATACAAAGCCTATAATTCATGTCATAATAGCAAAGAATCTCCTGCTATCTTGCTGCACATATCAGCGTCATGTCTTAGCAAGCCCATGTGGTTACAATTCAGTGTAGCATTACAGTTGGAAAATAACTAACTGCATCTGCTTTTGGAGTTGCCTGATACTGCTTAGAGTCTCATCCTGTAGTGTTGTACAGCTTACAGATAGTGTTTGTTGTATGTTGGCTCAGAGTACAATGCAAAAACACCCTTCTTAACAGCAAGTAATTTCATCTCGCATTAAGTCATAATGCACTGTGCTGAAATGACTTGTTTTTTTGGCAGAGTAGACAGTGGTGTGTGGGAGCTCTTTCCTACACTAGCTCAGTTTTTCTGCATTCTGTTTAACTTCAGTGCAGCTGTGCAAATGCATCAAGGACAGCATTTATTTCCAGTTCTTGTCCAGCCACTTGAACACAGACCAAGCTTTGATTACTTGGTTTACATGCTTATATGTTCCAGTCAATGCCCTAACTATTTGTGTGAAAACAATGGGATTTAGTAAAACCAACAGTAGGACAAGATGCATTTGCACCACACAAAAGTGAGAAATAACTGTTCTTGCTCCATATCCCACTATAATGGGAAGAACTCGCATGTAAACTTTGTAAATTTATATTTTTAGTTATCACCTCTAAGTTTATTTTAAAGCTAACATTTCAAATAGAAAATATTAGGCCTTCACTCGATTTAAGTGTAAGAACGAAATATAATTTTCTACATGTCTCTTAAACTGTCAAAGCCATATTCAGCCTTGTTATATGTAGTTTATGCAGACTTTAAAGTGTGCAATGTAGTTCCATCATTAATTTTTTTGGATTAGATGGATTTGGAAGTATTACTGGCCTCTCGCATATTTTCCATTTTCCACTCTCAATTAAGGAGAATAAATCAGATTTTCTCTCAAAGAGCAGGCACATGTGTGCACACACATATCCATCCCATACTGAAAGACCCTCTTTCTAGAGGGGCACCTCCCATCCCCAGGAGATACCAAAGAGAAGGAGGATGGCTACTGCTGCTCTGCCATAAGGGCCTGGCTTAACAAGAGCATGTTGTCATAAGAACAGCTGGGACTTTGTTTAACCCAAGTAAAGCAAGTGAGCTATTAAAGATATGGACTCAGCTGGTTTGTGCAAACTCCCTGTGGCCTCACTAAGTGTACTGTAAAACTTAAAGGCCCACTATGATTTTTCATGTGTGATTCAGTGTGATTACTCGGATACTGCACAGATACAGTCCTTTTAACTTGCCTGTTCATGTGATGGGCGTGTTTGCCGTTTTTAGAAAGCACAAAACTGAAAGCACTGATAATCTCAGCAGATGACGTGTATTTCCCAATACAGTAGCAATGACAGTCACTATGTGCCGAATATTCCCATTAGAACGTTTTGGGGTTTTTCTGTAATGAAATAGTGGTTTGTGCAAACCTGAAACAGAAAAACATTTTACCTAACAGGTAAATCCAGAGACAAACCCAAGACATATTAAAAGAAATTGAATGAAACCATATTAGTCGTAAATATTATAGTGTTATAATGGCAGCTGGATAGTCGTGTAATCTAGTAGCGTGGTCTGATGTGTGTGTTGCATGCTCTAAGTCTTTGATATTACTGACCATGTTGTTCTGACAATTACTGACACATTTTTTTTGTCTCAGTTGCTGTAATGTCTAGTTTTGGTTGCTCCACTATATGTTAGAAGGTGGCACTTTCTTAATCTGCAATTTTGTTTCTTTTTTTCTTCCAACTGTCAACCCTCTGCAATGGCAGAGCATCTTGGGATTGAATTTATGGGTATGAAACAATCTATTTTGATTCTCAGTCCTAGAAATACCTACTAAATAGACGTCCACTGTTTTGACATGCTCCCGTTTCGTCTCTGGTGTGAACTGTAAAGCATTTTGTGCCTCGATTAACCGTTCAGTCTCTCAATCAATCATACCATAACTCATCAGAATGACAAACCCTCAGTCAATTTAGCCAAATATCCATCAAGCATCATTAACATGGATGTAATCACTTGCACCTTTTATACATGTGTAATGAAAAAGTATGACTAGTTAACAGAGCATATCTTCCCTTTGCGACAGACTTTTCTTTTGATTCCTCCTTTCATCTGTACCAAGCATGATCTATCATGTTTGTTGCTACCACATGTGTTTATGCAATCTTCCATTCTCTCATGACCATCTTTACATGTTTTTCTTTGCCTTTATTTTTGAGCAATATTGTCCATTTTTCTTGCATCACCCCATCATTAGAATAGATGAAGTGTAACTAAAGTATAAAGTGTAAAATATAATACCTGTGTTTGAAGTAGGCCTATCCCTTAGTTGCTGTGATGTGAGCATGCAATGCTATATTTAGAAAACGCAGTCGCATTTTTCTTCTATCTCCTGCTATTTTCGTCCTTCTTCATTGTTAGCTCTTGTTTTCTGCTAACATTTCCAGAAAAGTACTTTAGTGGTTGAGATCACGTAATTATACATTAATATATAATAAGTGATGAGGACATTTATTTACTGGACCACGAAGATATTTGGTTATTATAAAAACACCAGTATCATTTCTTCTGCATGAAATTCATTATCAGCAGATAACAAGCCAAATAGTTTAAATATTATCCAGCATGCTCCTATAAATAAACTGACTTAAGTGATTTATTTGGGGTGTCAGAAACTTGACACAAATTGGCACGCTGATGTAAAATGGCTACTGGTGAATTAAAAGAGGAAGCCTCAGCTGGAAGTTATACATATTCTATTCATTTAATTACATTATTTATTATAGACCACACTACCTCTTTTCTCCATCTTTTCCACTGGGGAAATAAAGAGTCTACCTCAACATCACAAAAGTTCTTCTCTGGAAAAGGCAAAAAGCATCAATCAGTAATTCTCCAGTTTCATTTTTCATGATGTTTGATTTAAAAATTTCATAAACTGTTGTAATATAAGATTTCATTATTGTGTTTACTAAATGCCTGAGTAGATGAAGACTTCTGTGCCAAGAATACCGCTGCATCCTGATAATCTTATGAAAATTGAGTAATTCAACTCCAAAATCAGAAGACTATGTCAGCTGTGTACTGGTGGAGTACTACAGTTTTGACAGTCATCATACACCTGAACCATTATAGAAATTGTATTTAAAATTGCTTGGATTCTTAGAGAATACAGTCACTCAAAAGACGTCAACTATTGCTGAGCTTCTGCCCCCACCTGCGCTGCTTTACTGCAGCACAGGGAGCAACAACATCTGTTGTATTTGTGATTACGTGAGAGGAGACGTTTGACTGTGAAGCGAGTTGTCAGGGAAGGCAAGATGAAGCCTCATACTGCTCAGGATTTAGTCAAAAATAGAAAGAAATGTAAATGTACAGTGAAAAAGTAGCAACCTGCACCTTCAAGAGACTGATTTTTTATTTTTATTTTTTTTTTATTCCTGTTATTTCTCTCACTGTGTGCATGTGGTGTGTGTGGGTGCATCTGTGTATCTGTCGGTGTGATGTTAACAGAGGCAGAGGAACTCTACCAGAAAAGAGTCCTGACAATCACGGGTATTTGTGTGGCTCTGTTGGTGGTGGGCATCGTGTGCGTGGTTGCCTACTGTAAAACCAAGTAAGTCCAGCCAATAAAGGGATCAGCTCATTATTACTGAACATGTAGCCTTTCCTGCTATATTTAACTTATACTCATGCCACTGACATACTGTTTAACAATGCCTGTAATATGCAGAACAGGTAGGCAGAATAAGTTACAGAATAAGTTCAAATAAATCACTGACTGATATTTACTCTACAGGAAACAAAGAAAGAAGATGCACAATCATCTGCGACAAAACATGTGTCCAGAACATCCCAATCGTAACCTAGCTAACGGACCCAATCACCCAGGACCAGGCCCAGAGGAAATCCCTATGGTGGATGTGAGTTTCTGAAAGTATTCCTTAAGTTGTTAATATATACATATACAGATGTGCACTAAGTATTATGCTTGGTTATGTAATCAAAGCTTATCTTTGTTCACATTTCTTCATCTTCCATACACAGTACATATCAAAGAATGTTCCTGCAACTGAACGAGTCATACGGCCTGCAACAGAGGGATCGTTCCCTGCCAGCCATGCCTCTTCCAGATCTCACAACTCTTCCACACGAGCCCATTCATCAACAAACAGGTAAGGATGCAACATGTGTTCCATGTACTGTAACTTTGTAACTGTAACATCTGGTTAATTGATAATTCCCCTGCCTCTGGGAAACAGGTCCAGTGATTTTCAAGTTTCTATTTGACAAATGGACAGAAACAAGAATGAGCAGCCATGCTGGTTAACACCTTTTTTTTTTTTTTTTTTTTTTTATGTCAGACAAGAGGAACGAACATGGAGCCTGGAGCACTCTGACAGTGTCCTCTCTGACTCTCCGGGAATGATGTCATCATCAGTGGGGACCAGTAAATGCAGCAGTCCTGCGTGCATGGAGGCACGGGCACGGCGCGCTGCACACTGTGGTTACTCTGACCCCCATCGGCCAGGCCTGCAGTACGGGGACTCCTTTGACTCACTGGGAGACTCGCCTCACAGCGACAGGTGGGAAACAGGCCTGTGTGGCTAATATGGCAGTGGGTTTGTTGTGAACATTTTGAGAAGTTTCCTCTCTCTGCTGGTTCTCTCTCAGCCTCGAGAGGCCAGTCAGGGCACTCTGAGAGACTCAGTGGAAACAGACACACAGCAGACATGATGATGAAATACGCTAAGGTAGGCAAGTGTGAGAAACAGTATTTATTTTAATGGGAAGTCTGTGCATACAGCTACTGTACTTATTCCCTAGCAGGGCAGTTCGAAGTTCAGTGGATAAGTGAATAAGTTCATTATAAATAGGTTCTATATGACCTTGAACACTTCTGTAACCTTATTGCTACCAGCATCTGTTTTAACATTCATCTTTCTGAGACATTTTAAAGTGCAGCGCTTGTATATTTTTTACACTTAATTTGAGTATTCCTGTAGACACACAATGCACAGACACACACACACACTGCCAACTGTAATACTTCACACTGAAGTTCTGAATAAATGTAGCTGCCCCACATTGTGTTTAGCTATTTTGGTGGCCTGATTGTTAGTGTTGAAGCTCTGCACTGAAACTCTCCTGGCTGGAGGGGGTGGGAGTGTCTGAGATCTGCCTTGGGGTTCTGCCTTCTATTCCAGAGTCAATGTGACATTTTGGGAAACACAGATATTAGTTTTATATCTGCATTACAGAGATACTTCTAAGATGTTTTTAGTTTTGCTTTGCACATAGTCTAGGAGCAGGAAGAAACGCTATCTGTAAGTAAGGAAATATACTTTTTATCAACTCCATGGCCTATGTATTTATGCTGCAGCTATTTCAGTACTGAAGGCTCAAAGATATCGATCTTATCAGATGACTCTGGGCAAAATGGCAAACAAGCATGTTTCCCAAAATGTTGAACTGTTCCTTTAACATGGACTATAACTTGACAGTTCAGTTGATTCACTCCAAATAATGTGCTTTCCAGGCCTTCCACATGCTCTCTACTTTAGATGTATTCAATGTCACCCATGGCCTACTTTTGAACTTGCTTTTTAAGTGCCTAAGATACACTCCCTGTTTTGGTATAGGGCCCAGTAGTGACCACCCCCACTCTCCTCAAATCCTAAAATGCCCTCCCTGCTCACTGCTGATTTTGAAATCTAACACAGTTCACAGCTGAACATCCATCATTCACTACATGTGAGCTGGGACAAAATCTTGGGATATGCGAGCATGAGGGAGCCCTATTCTAACATCATGGAGTTTATGTTTAAGCATCAAAACATCAGTTATCTGGCAGTTTTACTATTAGCACGCATATTTTTTTAAGGAAGTGACTAATGGCCTAGGTAGGCAGAGCAAGTATGTCTTTGTTGACGCTGTAATTGAAGACTTTGCTTTGAAGGTCTGAAAAAACATGCTATGTGTTGTGATGCATGAAGATGTTCTGCGTTTTTCTTTTTTATAACTTACTCAACTTGTCTCCTGAATTACTATTAAACACTTCTACAGGGTTGTCATAGGAAGCACTTAATTGTGCACAGCTGACAGCTATGTCAAGCTACATTTATTTAAAAACGTATGCAGTTCAGAAGTATCCACTGGATCTTCGTGCACAGTGAACTCAGAACAACTGCAGTGACTCCTGCCTGTGTGTCTTTTGGTTGGACAAGCTGCATAACATTCAAGCCTATAAAAGGCACAGTTAGGACCAGATGTAAAGTTAATGTAACACATTAATGTTGGAACAAAATTTAAGCTTGGTGATACATGGCTGGCGTTCCTGCAGAATGCATACGTGAAGTGTGAAATATGAAAATCATCACATGTTTATCTTTATACATTTGAGCCAATATGAAAGCAGAGTAGCAAAGCCTTTATTGCTTGCATGTGTTTGTAAAGTATTGTAAAGGAGTAAACACCTCCTAAAAGTGACTACCTGACTCACAAAGTGTATTCACCAGCTACTGGGTGCAGCTAAAGCTCAACTATAATATAAATTACAAGAACTTGAAAAATAAAATTGACTATCGTATGCACAAGATCTCTATATAAATAGTATCCAAAGCAAATAACCAATGTCTACAACAGATAAAAAGCTAACTGGACAAGATGCGTCTTGTTTTTATGTACCTGAGTTACCGTTCTTGTTGAGATATTAATACAACCAGCACAAAGAAACGTGTGCATGAATAGGGCCGTGGCCACTAAGTTGTTATGTAGAGCGATGTTGCATAACTAACATCCCCTCCAGAGTCATCCCAGGTTAAAAAAAAAAAAACACCTCTTCCATGATGACAATAGGTTTTACGTCAGCAGAATCAGTGTGGTGGGAATATCTCAGGTTGGTGTCTCACACGGCCTGTTGGAGTTTCCTAAAGGCAATAATCAGATGCTCCAAAGACTCTAAACCACAATGAATCATTGATATGTAAATGATATGTTGCCTTTCAAAAGTTTCACCTTAATGTTTAGTAGGGTGTTATGACTGTAGAAAATTGTCTAATACCCAATAATAGCCATGAGCTTCTAAGGGTTTTAGAGTTCAAGACATTACTAATTTGGGCAAATACAGTTTGAGTTGGGGGAACAAAATGAATTGGTATCTTCCAGCTTCCGATTGGCTGAACACACCTGATCCAGGTATTCAACAGTGGATAGGGCAGAAATAGTTGGAAAACAACATGGAACATGGGTTGGGCACCCCTGGGGTAAGGTATTGAAGAGAGGTGGGAATATTATGGTATGAATGGCAATCAGCCTCTACACTAGCATGCAACTTAAAATGTTTTTTACTAAATGTGTAAAGTAGGAAAATTAGCTGACTGGGTGATCTTGTTTGGCAAGTTGGTCCAGAGCCTTGGGGTTCTAGAGGACAACTTAATTACAGTCAGTCTTTAACGTGATGGGCAGAAAATACAGCTGACTGCGAACCCTAGGCTGAGGTTTGGTGTAAACTACTTCAGATGCTCATGTGATCATCAAAAAACCAAGGCAAATATCTGTTATATAGAATACTGAATGCCTTACATGTCTATTTAAGTTCAAAGTCAGGAGTAAAAGGAGCCTGTTGAAGAATTTTGAGCACCAATATTAATAGACATAACAATAGCAGTTTCACTTATGCAAACCATATGTGTTCTGTGTTATAAGGGTTAACGCAGGGAGTTGATTCTGGAGTGACTTGGGTTTTTGTATTTTAATCTGAACCTATCTTTCACCCTAACACTAACCAGTTGTCTTATGATGCTTGACCTGACTACCTCTGCCTAGTCCTGAGTCTTGGGATCTAACATTTACCAGATCCAATGATATTAAGGATAACAACAAAACCAAAACAAGAGGTTCCAGGATTGATCCTTGAGGGACATCAGAGGAAGCTTCTGCTAGTATTGAGTTACCAACACATTAGCAACATTTCAGTTGTGCAGAAGGAAGAAAACCAGTCAAAACCAGCAATTCAAGGGTCCTTAATATGAGCATTAACAGTGAACTACATTCTGCGGTGCAGAAGCTTGGTGAGAGTAAAAACACATTTCCAAAAATGTCTGCCTTGATGCTATTAAAGAACCTTCTTTAAAAACATTTGAGATTTTTTTTTTTTAATAAATAATAGTTAATTCAAAGTTGCCCAGTCACTCTGTCCAGTGTTCTACTTACCTTAGTAGCCCTGAGGTAGCTCAATATAAAAATCTATGTAAGTAAAATATTGTTTCCACTTTTCCGTCTCTTTTGTATACTGTAGTTCTCTACTTAACTCTTTCCTTTCCTCCTGCTCTGTATTTACCACAGATATGTGTCAGCCCTGACGACACCAGCCCGCCTCTCGCCAGTGGATTTGCATTACTCATTGCCCCCGCAGGTGCCTACCTTCCAAATCACATCTCCCAATGCCAGCCATGCCATGTCTCTCCCTCCTGCTGTCCACAATCCCTACCCTTTGGAGGATGACCAGCCTCTGCTGTGCCGCTATCAGGTGCCCCTACATGATGCCCAGTGTCAGGAGCCCTACCGGCAGCAGCGCCGTACCTATCTAAATGACAGCAGGGGCAGCCTGCCCTCCAGCCCCTACCGGCTGGCTGAGGACGAAGACTATGAGACCACCCAGGAGTATCTCTCCTCTCGGGAGCAACCAAAGAGAAGTGGGTCCAGTGGAACTGGTAGCCGACGCTGGCGAAGATCCAGACTAAATGGCCACGTGGCCCCACGTGGATATGAGGCATCTCGGGACTATGGGTCTCGAAGCTGCCTAACAGATAGTGAGTCAGAGGACGACGGTGAGAGCACGCCCTTCCTCAGTATGCAGAATATGAATGCTGAGCCCTCTACCATCTACAGGCCGGCGGACAGTCGGACTTCTCGCTCATCAGGGCGGCACAGTGGGCATGGGAACATGCATACGAGACTCACACACTCACGCTCCAAACCGGACAATACACCCCACTAAAGAGTGAAACTGAACCAACAAAAATCAATATAGTATAGACCTGCATCTATAAGAAATATTTTTATTTTATATAACTGACAGATATTCTAAACAAATGAAATATTTATTTTCATTTTAGCAAAAGTTGTCTACTAGTTAACAGCAAAGACTTTTTTATAGGGAAAACTCTATTTATATGTACATTTTGATTTACAGCATAAAAAGATGTGCCAGTTTTTTCACAACGTAAAAAATAGAGTAATATTGTGGTGCCTTTTGCTGTATGCCGATGCCAGAGGGCCAGTGGAGGTTTTTGTAGCCTTTCTTATATATGGACGCCTCATTTTTTATACACAGTTATGTTTTTTTTCCCTCTCTGGTTTCCTGTTTTACTTTCTTTCCAAGTTGCATACTTTGAGGAATTTAGCCCCGCTGGAACATAACCCCTTCCATATCATGCAATATAAACCACTTCGACATAAAGTGTATGTTTACATTAATATGATTCGCCTGTAGGGTTTATGATTTGGGATCTAATAGAACGCCTGATAAATACAATGTAAATCCTTTTTGCCCTCTGACTAATGTCTACCAAGAGAAAGAACGAGCGAATGACAGAAGAGTGTGCTTTGTGTGTGTGCGTGAATGGGTGTGTGTGTGTGTGTGTGTGTGCGCGTGTGTGCGCACGCGTGCGTAAATGCCTGTATGTGTGCGCGTATGCACGGCAGTTTGCTTGCATGTATTTGTGATTGTTAGGTGAATTTCATTGTTTGTTGTGGTAACGTAAAAACTGTGGGTCTACTGGTGTCTCAGCAGAGCTGATAGAAGAGTGTCTCAGAGGTTCACAGAACAGTAGTTTATCAGAACAGTGACCTGCAGTGTAGGTGGACAGGTAAGGCTGCTTCAGGATTTTATGTTATACAGGTCATTGCTCAATGTGTTTACAGCTATTCTGTCCCTGTCCCAACCTGCCCCAGTTAAGTCCCTTTTATTTCTCAGCAGGTTTTCCTCATGTTAGCCTGTTATGAGGCCAGTAAACACTGAGCCTCTTGGCACAGGGTGACCCATGCCATCAAAGGTGGTGACAAAACAAAAGGATTCCATCTGTTTTCCATTCACCTCCACCCCTAATCCCATGCCTCATCATCCTTCTGTGTCCATTCTGTTTTTTGTGGCTCATGTTAAAAGCCACACAGTGTCTCAGGATTTCTACATGCCCCCACCCACCTCATTCACCTTCTTCCTCTTAAGGTCTACCTAAGACTAAGGTTCTCAGATGTTGAGGACCTAAATGTTAACATACAGTCTACCAGTTCCCTGAACACTCACATACAGAGAGAAGGCAAGCCAAGTGGATGCAGCTCCGTGGAGAACAATACAGAACATACTAGTCAATATAAATGAAATAGCTGTGAAACTTTGGAGGATCATGCAAAAATATGCAAACTTTATATTTTGCTGTTTGATTACATCATTTTCTAAGAGATGACTGTAGTGTGTTGTGTGTGAAAAAACTATGTGATGCCTATACAGTAGTGTATAATGAAATAACATGATATAAATGCATATTTACAGTACATGAGTTATTTTTTAAAGCCATTATGCAGCCATCTATCAAGTTGTCAGCCTTTCTTGTTCACATGCTCATGTTCACTGAATATCCAGTGTCCATGAATTATTTTATCACTTGGTTTAGACTGCTCCACCTTATATGCACTCATCCAAGTAATGTCACATAGCTTTCAAATAGTGTCTCCTCCAATAGTACTGTGTACTGCTTTGTCTTGTTAACAGATGTAGTCATTTCAAATTTAGTCCATAAATGATAATAATTCAAAAAGTAAAATATTTAAGCCCTCTGTCCTCCACTGAAGAAAATGCTGATGATATTTCAGGAAATTTCAGTGAGAGACAACAGACGATGATGTTTCATCACTGTTGGTGTGTTTCTACTGATTAAAACAACAACTGGAGGTTGAATTATCAGGTGATTTAAAAATTCTTAAAGATTGATCTGCAATTCTACCTGCTATATGATAAATACACATTGGCACTGATATAGAGAATGGTTTCTGGTCACACCTCACTTGCAGATATTTCATTAAGTTTCTCACCTCTGGGTCTAATTTTGTATGTTTAAAAAATGCAAAAGAAGACAGTGCTCCTCTAGTTTAAATGTGATACTTCCTTCACTTTGCCAGTCCTCTCACCCAATTGAGATGCTACCAGGCACGTCCTGCCAGTCTCTTCTGTTTAATTTTATGACCCTCACCCCACCTGACCCCACCCTCGCTTGAAATGTTTGAACACCTCTCCTCTGCATGTCCTTGTGGTCAAGGTTAGATGGGTGCATGGTAAAAAAGCAGCAGACAATTCTTTCCAGTCAGTGAAAGTGTATTTCATTTAACATTCAGCAATAAAAAAGAACCTTTCCCCATGTCATTCCTGAAATATGCTAGAAAAAAAGAAAAAATGCGAGATTGTCATAGATTGTAAAATAAAATGAAAAATGAATCCACCTGTTCATATGAGAAAATAAATCTTTATTCATATCATTTTATGATGTAGTTATTTCTGCAGAAATATATCTTTTTTCTAGCTCAGCTTAAGGTTGGACTTGCCTGGCATGGTGCATATGATATACAGTGCGTCTCAGGGGTACACACATAAAATGCAATTGAGAAATAAGATCTATTTAATATGGTTATTGGGTTTTTTAATATAACAAAATATTGTTTGATAGTAACTCTGCTCCCTGAACTCATACATTGTAAAAAAAAAAAAAAAAAAACTTCAAAGGAAAGAAATATGAGGCAATCCTCAAATTGAAACCAGTCTTTGCTCAATAACTGTCACTGTATTTAATTTCCTGTTTAATTTAAATCTTGGTTGCTCTCCAGAATTGTTGTCCATTATCGGATGAATGCAATTATGTAGAAGGAACTCCTAACAACTACTTCTTATTAAAGTCCAGTGCATATTTGTAAAATAGTTTTTAATTGCCTGTTAAAGTAAATGACAAATTGACAACTAAGCAATTGAATTAATCATATCAGCCGGAAATGCAACTCAGTTTGTCCAGCAGACCGTTTATTTAGAAATCTTGTCATTCAGTGCAGCTGCTGTAATAGCATGGAGACAACACTAGATGGTGTCGCAGCAGCAAGATTCTTCAGGCATAAAACCAGAAGAGTTCACCTCTTACAAGATTTAAGTTGTATCTAAGTGTACTTCCTCATTTCACAGAAACACACCACAAGGATATATGAGTGGAGTTTATGGAAACAGATTAAGATTGCAGTTTTGAGCACTTTTATAAGTAAGTTACTGAATTAAACATAAGATGGTTAATGTTTTAAATATTAAATTTGCTGTTGTTTTAAAATGTTTATCCAGTGTGGAGAAACATCAAACACGATTTTTCCTTTCACAGTTTGTTTTGGCCCAACCTGGCATTTCTCTGCAGTGAAGATGGCGGGGGTGGAATGACGTCAGAGCCTCAGCTGTCCCTCGAGAAAGTCACATTAAAGAGCAATGAAACAAGAATCAGCAAAAACATAAACTAAAATGGACTGAATTTTGAAATTAAGTTTGCAAAATCTAACACAATAGATTGTCATATAGTCTAACTTAGCGTCATGCACAAACTTACGCCTTCTGAAAAAAAAAAAATAAAAAATAAACAGCTTAAATTCTGCCTGCATATACTCAGTGAGCATATATGGATTCCCATGATTTGGTCTTTTATACCAGGGGATGTCATGAGAACACAAAGGAAACAATACAGAGAAATAAAAATGGCAATAGTACTTTAACCATTTTGACCTTTATAGTTTTTTTGGAGAAAGGTAGGTTTACTCACTGATGTAGCCTATTTAAAAAATGACAGATCAGGCCCAGTCATTGTGTGATGAGACAAACTAATTTTTTTGCTGTTGCTGTTGTATTTCTGGCTCCCATTGGGCGTTGCTGTTTTCACCATATTTAGATTAAATCTATAGATATTTATATTTTTTGCCTTTAACCAAGCAGGATCTTCATGTGAGTTTAGTTTCAATATCTTTGACAGTGATTCAGAATATTTATAAAGGATGTTAGTAAGAAATCATGCTTAAACCATAAGATAAGTAATACATACAAGGCATAATATATTTGTGTTTACAAATGCAGGATTTCATATAAAGTAATAGGAAGTTATAAAAACAGCAGTGAAAGCATAGCATAGTCTGTAACCTGTGATTTTTTTTAAATTCATATATTTGAAATATAAAATATAACTGGTTCAAACTACAGTCCTTAAAGTTCCTGTATAACAAATATTTGATTGTCTGTAGTCATTCAAGCTTTGACATATTTACCTGTCCAAAAATACCATTGCAGCTGCATTTTGTCCAGTAGTTATAAGACACACACACACACACACACCCTCACACACACACACACACACACACACACAAATCTTCAAGGAAATCAAACAACAAAAACAGGCCAGAGAAAAGGCACCAACTCTACTTTCATTAACATGTCAGAACAAACATCAGCAGTACAATACAGATGCCTTCAGGCAGCCTGCTTGAGGAAATTCTCCTGGGTGTCTTGCAAGACAATTGCTTCCTTTGGTGACTTTTTGGAGCTTCTCCCAGATCCTCTGTGTTGAAAATAGAAATGCACATATAGGTAAATCTGTTTTCTTTCTCTCTATATGTACATATAACTCTGGTTTTCTGTGGGTGAACCATTTTGATGGACACTTTCAATTAGTTTGTTTTCTTACTGTACATATGATACCTATTGTGGGCTATTACCGAAATCTAAGTTTTGATTTCAGGACATGCAGAGATACAAGAAGAGGAACACATTGTCCTGGAGTGCGATCCTACCTGTCCTCCACATCCTGTATTGTGTCAGGAAGAGGTGAGCCAAGTGTTTCTGGAAGAAATATCGCTGCCAACCCACTGAGGATCGGAGCTCCCCCGTAGATTAACCCCGGCAGCCAAGGTATGTAATCACCCATGAGGAGAACCATAGGGGCCACCATGGCACCCACACGAGCCATCATGGATACCCAGCCCATGCCATTCTGACTGAAGGAGAAAGTACAATTACTAAATGTCATGAAATGGATTTATTGAGTTGTTTTTTTCAAAAGAAGAATGAACTCTAACCCTGAGATACAATATAGTCAGAGGGTTACTGTTTAACTGAACCTTGATTGTTTGAACACAGCTTAAAAAAAGGACGTCACAACACGCTCCTGTTCAGACCCAGAAGGTAAGAAGGCAAAACCTACTCTCAATAATAAATGCTATGACGACCAAAATGCTACTCTGAACCCGGACGATACAGTGTCTTTCCCAAAACTTTCAAAAGTGGGAATTGATCAAAATGAAGCCACCTGGCATAAACTTGGTGCCAAGCCAGAGCATCACAGAATTAGACAGAAGAATGCTGGCACCCCAGGAGCATATGTAGCATCATCAAACATACAGCTCAGTAACAGGTTCCAATCACTGTCTTATCTAAATTATAATGACCAAGAAATGTCTGCTATGACAAGGAAACAAATACAAAAAGAACAAAACAATAATTTTAAAAATGGGAGCCTTGAAACTAGTCAGAGAGACAGAGACAAAGAATCTGTGCCAAATGTAAAAGGACAGAGATATCCTGCTGCTTGGAGATAACCTCCTCCACTCTCTGAGGCACCAGACTGGGTCTGGACCGTCGTCTGAACAGCTAAAGGCTCCTCTGAAAGAATAGAGGAGTGAAGAAAGCACTCAAACCTCACCAGCAATGGACCCCTTATGAGCCAAGCATCCCCCCTCAACAGCACCTCCATTGGTGGCCCCTCCAAGGCCCTGGCCGCCCCCCCCAACTGCATCCACACCCTCTGCAGACTCGTCATTGTCCATGCCATCCCCAGCTTCACCAATGGGATTTCCAAATCTTTTTGAAAATTTGTTGAAATCAGGAATTAAAATGATGCCACTCACCCCTAACCTGGCAAGGTCACGGGTATCATCATCGACCCAAGTGAATTCATTCCCCCTGCAAACACCACCCCCTTTGCCACTCATGAGCACGACCTCTGTATCTCAATCAATCAAAACTCCACCAGCTTTAACACCTCGGCCAACAACTACACTTGTCTTTCTGCAGACCACCCCAGTTAGACCTGTCATTACAGTCTGGAACATTTCCAAGGGCCTTGAAAATTGCTCTCGTCAAGCCTTTCCTGATGCCACAGTACTGAACAACTACTGGCTCATATCAAACCTGCCGTTTTTAGGCAAAATTCTTGAAAAGGTTGTTACCAACAACTTACTGACTTTCTCCTGCTAAACAACAGTCAGGTTTTAGGCCCCAACACAGCACTAAAGCATCCACAAATCAGGTTAGATATCTAGGGGTAATCATGGACTCAAACTTAAATTTTAACAGCCACAATAAATCAATATCATCATCAGCATTTTACCACCTCAAAACATTGCCAGAATCAAAGGGATCATGTCCAAACCAGACTTGGAGCGACTCATCCATGCATTTATCTCCAGCAGGTTAGATTACTGTAACTGCTCGCAGGGCTCTGAAAACGAGCTGTAAGGCAGCTGCAGTACATTCAGAACGCTGCTGCTCAGGTCCTGACTAGAACCAGGAAGTACAACCACATTACTCCTGTTCTCAGATCTCTGCACTGGCTTCCTGTCTCTCTAGAGAATAGAACATCAGGGACAGGCCTTCTGCTCGTGCCCAGAGTCAGGGCTAAACAGGGAGAAGCAGCTTTTCAGTTTTATGCAGCTAAAACCTGCAATAGTCTTCCTGATGAAGTTAGACAATCCTCATCTCTGCCAATGTTTAAGTCCAAGCTAAAAACTTTTCTTTTTAGCGCAGCATATGACAACTGAAAGTGTTTTATCTGCACTCATTCTCCTTTAATTTCATTTCAAGATCATTTTCTGCTATTTGCTGTTTCTCATTTTGATTTTTGCCTATGTACTTTCAACTTGTCTTTTATTTCTGTAAAGCACTTTGACTTATTCGGTGTATACATTGTGCTATATAAATAAACCTGCTTTGCCTTTGTTTGTTGGTCTCACAACTCAGAAAAAGCTGCCTTCTAGGTATTTTGGTACAGTACACTATCTGGAGTTTCCAGAGAATGATGTGATAAAGACATGTGGTCAGCTGCCAGGAAACATTTTGTCAGTAAGACAGGAGAGCAAATCATGGCCAGACTGAGTCAACTGAAATCAGCATAGTGTGCAAATAACAACTTAGGGAAAACATAAAATAGATATCACAGACTGAATAAACAATCACGAGCCAAAACCTCTCAGATGTTTCCAATACCTTACTGAACCCATATTTTGAAGACTGTTTTGAAAGTAAGATTACTACTTACAAAACAAGATTATGTAATGAAGTGGTCTTTCACAATATAAAAATCTTAAACTTTTATGTTTTCATTGCATCTGGGTAGAAGGTGACTTCTGTTTGACATGTTAATCTTTATCACCAGTCATGAGCATTTGCCATGTGTTACTAACATAACCAGCAGACTAGTAGCTTTCACAGCACACAGCCCTTCTGTGCTGTAGTTTGCAGGGAACTTTTATTTTGATAGATTTTATTAGTTGCTACAAGTGAGTTTTTTCACTTTTATTTTTCCAGGTATGTATTGGAACAGTCTGCATCTTCCAGATTAGTAGTGTGGTCAGCAAAATAGGAGTTGAGAAGTAAGATTTTCTCAGTAGAAACTAGAATAAACTACATGAATTATATGTTTGTTGTTAGAAAAGACTTACCGAATGATGGTTGGATACAGCTCTCCGGAGTAAAGATAACAGCAGTTGAAGGATGCAGCAAGGCAACCTTTACCCATGACAGCCAGACAGGTGCGGACAGTCTGCTTATCTGCACATAATTGAAAGAGGTTGTTGCTGTGGAACAACATTACCATAGCGTAGTGCACACACGCACACAAACACCCTCACACTCAGCCTCTACTTGTATGCATGTGTTTCAACATACCATAAGGTACAAGTAAGTTGATAAAAATTGTGATTCCAGCGATGATGAGAGCACCACACTGTGATGGACGACGTCCAATAAAACTCATAGACACAGTTATGACGATTTTAGCAGGGATGTCAACAGCTCCAAAGATCACTTGGATTAAATAGATATCCACACCAAACTTCTGCAAATCCATAGCAAGGCCATAGTAGGCAAAACTGGTTGATAACCTAAGTTAAAATAGAAACATGCATGGTGTCATTGCAATTTCATAGATTGTGCTTAAAAATCTGTAACTGACTTTTTCTTTAGTTTTTTCTGACAATATTCAAGGAAATGTACCAGACAGCACTGAGACAGACTGTCATAGTCCTCATTGTGGGTGTGCGAAACAGATCCAGGACAGAGTAGGAGCCCTTTGCACAGGACATCTCCTTTATCATGGACTCCTGCAGCATCTATTCATAGAGAGAGAGAGAGTTCTCTTAATTCAAAGTTATTTTATACACAGGTAGATGGTGCTGTAACACAAACAGATTCTTACTTCAATGTTGATTTTTTCTCCCTCTTCTCGGCGTCCGTTAAATTTGGCCACACTTTTGAGGTTCTTGATTGCTTGTTCAGATTTCTTACTCAGGACTAACCATCTTGAAGATTCATGGAACCACCTGCAAGAGATCTTCCTTTATTTATTTGTTGTATAACATCTATATATTTCATTGCCGATTCTTTACAACATTCAGCTTAGTAATTCTAGTTGCAACCCTAAGTTTTCATTGCAGTTCAATACTTGGCATATCTCACCAGGAGTAGAGGAAGAAAACATAAAAGGGCAAAGACACAGCCAGGGTTAACCACCTCCAGTCCCGGATGAAGTAGGCTATTACTGCCAGGATCAACTGTCCCACCGTATAACAGTATCCTGTTAAAGTCCCCACCACAGTCCTCACACGTGTGGGGATCCACTCCACAACTTAAAATGAAATAATCACAGAAGAGGACATGTTTTCTGGGATTTTGTATGATTAGAGCACCATCATTATGCCTCTGTAACTGCATTCACTTAGTTCCAAATACCCAGAATACAATCCTTTAGCCTGGGTTTATTGAGCAATGTTTGATATTTAGGATTTACACTCATTGTTGTCCCATCCAGATCACCAACTTACTGAGAGAGAAGGTGTTGAGTCCCAGACCAGACAAAGCCATCCCACAACCAAACCGGAACAGGCAGAAGAGAGAGAAAGAGGGAGAGAAAGCAGCGCATGTTCCTGACACTGCCATCAGCAGGTTAGAAAACAGCAGGAGGATGCGCCGTCCATATCTGTGAGCCAAGATTTGCAAAGAATGGGGTCAGACACCAGCAAATAAAATTACTTATTTCTTACAATGGGATATAAACAATTACTATTTTGAATTTTGAAGTACATGGAAAAGGTTTATTTTCTATATATAAAAAATGATTACAGTAAAAAGATGCTGCTGACCAGTTACCTTTAATCGTATACAATACACATATAAATGTTACCTATCAGAAAGAGCTCCAAAAACAAAAGCTCCCACAAGCACACCTCCCATGTAGATGGTTTGTCCCATTTGCTTCAAAGAGCGCAGATCACACACCAAATGCCACTTAAAAAAACACAAACACAAATTAACACACATGGCAAGACAACATATACATATTTAAAAATCAATGAAAAATGAATGCTTACATCAGATATGATTGTGGAGCTCATGTCAGTCATGTTATACGACCATCCATCTGTGCATCCCTGCAGGTCAGCATCCCCTGCTTCTTCTCGCTCCCCTGAGCCGGCCGTCCCATTGTTAGCCAGAAGATGCCACTGTGGAGCAACGTAACGCTGGCACTTCTGCGGCTTCCCATTGTGGTCTAGCGGCACCGTGATGAGCAGCGTTTCCTCCGGGCTCAGCTGGAACTGAGAGAGGTTTGTGTGTGCTCTGCAGTAGTGAGGAGGCACAGCAGCCACGAAGTTCTGCAGCAGGTTGTGACTGGCCATCATCAGGACAGGTATGCTTAGGAGGGTCACATGCAGGATCTGGAAGCGCCCTGTGCTTCCCACTTGTTCCAGAAGGTCACCAAAACCCATAATTCTGTACAGCCAGACCTCCACGAGGTGGTTTGATATTAATGGAAATAGGTTCTTTTAAAATACTTGGATGTGCAAAAAAGAATGAGCTGTTTGTTCTACCACCTGTGAAAATGTTGCAGAAAAAAATCATTTGCCAGAGAAAACCCCATGTTATATGCATTTAAATATTAAAGCTTGGGGATCTGAGAGCACCAACGTAACTGGACTAGAGGTAAGAAAAACATACGCAGTATTATCTTTACAGTGATACCATGAACATGCAGGATTTTTAAGCAGTTGAGCAGTAAAACACAGGCAGGAATGTATTTATGAAATGATCCCTAAAGCATTATTAACACATATTTGACAGACTTACCAACTGAATGAGTCTTCTTTGATTACATGAGAGAATGTGGGCTGTAGCACCTTCATTAAAACAATTAACACATAATATTGTCAATTAAAAAACACTAAAAAAGAGTTCCAGAGACAGTACATCAAAAAATCCCCCCTAAAAAGGCCAAAAAACAAGTCAGTCTGGTTGCTGCTGTGTGCTAAAGTAAGTAATCAGCTCTCAAATTCCAAAGGCTTTTCTGAACTTTGGATTATTAGAGGTGCAGTGTAGCCTCTCAAGGTATTTGCAGCTCATTCACTGAACGCTGAGGTAGAATGCTGAGTCCTTGCTGTGCAGCAACAATGTCTGGTTGAAGTGTTTAAATGCAAGTGACCTCTAATTTCCACAGTGCCAATATAACTACGCTCAGTTCTTGCTCCTCTTTGCAATGAGACACGCTCCCTCCCCTTTATTGGTTACTCAATATGAAGGACAGAGTGAGGGTCAACATGAGTGTCTCTGCGTGTGTATTGGTAACTGAGGCTTTCCTAGTTAATTTAATCATCATGGATTTAAAGTAATCAGGATTTAGCCATTTTGAAAAAGAAAATAAAGTAAGAGTTTTGCATTAACTGCAAAAGATGCTATATATTAACTATTTAAATGCACATCGCCCCCATGACCTTTTCTTATCCCCTGTCACCTGTGTGCCATAAAAGAGAATATGGAGTCATGTGGTCACTACGAGACACAGTTGTAAATGTTCTGACAGATTGACACAAGAATTGCGTTTGAAAGACCTACAGCACTGCACAAAGATTTGTGTTTCAATGCAGTGATTTGTATTTCATATTTGTATTGAGTTTGACAAAGTAAAAGTGTAGCTGATATATGAGAGTTTTTTTTTTTTTTGTCAGTTTGTAGCTTGATGATTATTGTTGAGGAATGCGTGTGCTTGTGTAATGATCAGCATGAGGTGTCATGTGTCATGCTGAATGAAACCGCAGGCTTTTCGTTTTTTCAGCTGTGACACTCCGGTTGGGGGAAAGATCCCATCCACTTCAGAGGGATTCAACTTCATGTGGGTCTTCTGTACCGAATATAGCTATAAGTATAATTAAGCCTAAAGTTTGGGTTCAAATGAAATATTGAAATCTCCAGGATCAAGGTGCAACTAGGAGATCAGACTAATTGAATATGACTTTGACTAAATGACTTTTAGTTTGACTAAATTTCCATCTGCGATGTTAACAACACTCATGGATATTTGTCTATGTGGAAACAAATATGCTTTTAATCTCACAAATGAACTAACAGCAGCCTGACCTTACATTTTAATTGTCAACATATGAATGTGGTTAGATCCTGTAATGTTTAACGTCATTGGAGCTGTGACTAAAATCTGAACTCCAAAAACAACTGAAACAATGCTGCATCGGCATTATTAAATTGACTAAAGACTGAGGGAACTGTTGACAGAACTATTGAAACAATTCAGTTTTTATGAATTTCATTCAAGTTGGTGAATCACAAGAATGAAATAAAGGAAATCTGAGGAAGAAAAAAGCCTTTTCAGTATAAACTTATTACTGCAGCTGTAATGACTTTTTGGTAACTACATTTTAGTGATTGTACTGGATCTTTGGAAATACTTAAACTGGTAGAAAGGTCTGGATTATTTATAGTCCACAGCACAAAAAATGAAAATAGTAATTAAAATGATTTCAAAGGGGATGCTTTTATTTATTATATTTGTAGCCTGCATCTATAATGTTATAGTCAAGTGTCCAAATATAAAAGGCTATATGAATATATATGCCACTCATTTTGGCTCCTACATACAGTACCAGTGAAAAGTTTGGACACACCGTCTCATCCAATCCAATGCTAAAGTGTATGCATGCCAAATAGAGTTTCTGTGTTATTCACTGGTTGAACCTTGGGTGTCGCTGTATGGGTGACAGTTCAGTTCGAATATATAGTAGATGTAGCCTTGTTACTACTGTGGGAAGGTGTTTGATCCAGAAGTGTAAAAGGTTTTTTGACAGTACTGCTACTGATAGGTGTGTTTGTGTTATTGTGTAAATAGATTGAGAAGGAATTTCAAGTTGGTGATTGTTGTTGACCTGCAGTGGTCTTGTTGTGTTTAGACCTTTGGGGGTAGGATTATGATTATTATTTGTTTTTCTGTGTGTGAGTATATGGTAGTGTGAGATACGTAACATCTGCAAGCTGACATTTTAAAAAATGACAATGCAAAAATCATCACGTTGCACAGGTATAGTATAATCTGTACCACTTTTACCGTCTTTTAACAACAGGATTGTCATTAGCTTTGCAGTTCTTTGGTCATTATAAGAAAACAAATGAATATTTTGACTTAATGATGGAGGTAGATGAAAGGGTAATAATGAGGGTAAATGGGATGGATCATCTGGGCATCATGGAAGTCTGTACCTGATTTCATAGCAATCCATCCATAAAACCACACTAATAGTAGGACCAAAAAGACATTTTCCCTGAAATCTGTGAAATAAATAGACCTCTGTCAACAATCCAGTCATTTTAATTCCTTTGTTAGTGACTGATAAAGGAAACAATGGCATTCTAAGCCAGTGCTGAGCAATTAGAATATATTTTCTAAGCTATTATTTATTAGGCTCTTTTTAAAGCACTGATTGGAGCTGACTGAAAAATCGTATTTTGTTTCACGCTGTGAAATGACAATAAAGGCGATCCTGATCCTTGAATAATTTACATTAATGACTAACCTATTTAACATTTTTATAATAATGGGTGATAGCTTCTCTATATTTCATCTCTTGAGGTGCTGGACAAGATGTTGTCATGACTTTCCAGTGTAGAGATGTGCCTTTTAAACTGTTAAAGATGTCGGTGGTCGTCATCTAAACCTGTTTTATATGAGCTTGGACTTTTAACTTGTTAAACTGGCAGGCTGAGAAAAGGGAGGTGTCTTACAATTTATGACACCAGGAAAACCCTCACTTACACCACAGTCACAATCACAGCAGTGATACACCCGATGCCTCGTGTCTATTGCTCTGTTAATAGTTACAAACAAATAAAAGTGAACACATAACTCTCTGACCTTTTGTCTCACAGTGCAAAGCCAAGATAAATAGAAAAATGATCAGGCAGCAGTGCAGGTGCACAAGCTTGAGTCCAATAACAAGAACTACGAGAAACACTCAAGAAAAGCTCAACATTTTTCTCCTTTGTTACATTTTCAAAAATACACTATTTACTGCAGACTGTTTTAAAATGCTTGAATAAAACTGTATAGTTTTAGTTACACTGCCATATAGAGCGCTCATTTGGCTGATTGGCCTCAGTTGTTTCATATAAATCCATTACAGTCAATGGACCATTTAGTTCAGCTGTTTGTAGGCTATTAACATCTGGACTTATTCATGCAGATGTATAGGATGGATTAGTTAAAAGGAAAATTACTGTCGTCAAAATGTCAGTATTTAACCATTGACACAAGTGTCTCTGACTTAACATGCAGAACTTAACTAACATTAATGTTCTGAAAACACCACATCCACCTGTAACTGCACGAAAACAAGGTGACAGGCAAGAACAAGGTGAATTTCATCATTTCAACACCAAAAAGATAATGAAAGTTTCCCATACTGCTTATGTCCCAGTTCTCTTTTAACATCACGTTCACTCATTAGAGGAGTTTTGGCCTCTTTTGTCTGCATGGATTTAAAAACAACTTCATCTGTGGAAATATTTGTAATTAGGGGACTTCTTCCTGACCTTTTTCCAGATGTGTCCCTCTCAACATTGATTATAAATAATTATATTGTGGTCAACATGAACATATAGAAAACAGTAGCCAAAGAATTCCCATATTTATTAGCCCAAGCACTGCTGTCAGACACTGGTATCCATTAATTAGCCATTAATATGTTTAAAAGCAACTGGAAAAAGCACAAATGTCAGGGCATGACAAAACCTGTCCAGGGCCCCAAAACACCCTTAGACCCCAGAGGGTTAAAATCATTGTGTTTTGGCCTCTGTGTAGGTGACTTCCTGTTCCACCTGGGACAAAGGGGGAACAGGCCATGTTGTCAGGTTGCTCTCCTGGTGTAACAGCCAGTCTCCTGTTGTCTCCTCAATGCTTTGACTGAGGCTGTGCTGGGAATCATTGAATTTAAAAAAGTTGAATATATCAGTCAATAATAGTTTTGCCGTTTTTTATTATTATTATGTTTATTTAACTCTTATTTAATTAGGTACAGTAAGTCCCATTGAAATTAGAAACTATTTTCCAAGGAGCACCAGGCCAGAATACTACAGTAATGCACACCACACAAAGTAATACACATAATTATACATAATTTAAATTAGAGCCACAACAGGTTACTGTTCATCAATAAGAACAACATAAATTTAAAAAAAAGAAAAAACTAATAGGCAAGAATATATATGGAACTAACCATTATTGACATGAAGGACTAGGATTACAAGATTTGAATTGGACATCTGGAAATAACTCAATAACAAGTTCAGTCTATCATTTTACTATGGCGCCAAATACAAACAGCAGAAACAAGTAGTTCAAACGCTGCCTGGTGAAGTTGGCATGTCACAACTATGCACAGCCATTTGAAGGCGAAGGGTCCTGCAGAAAGTCAGGCTGCGGCCAAACTGCTTTGTCACCCAATGAAAAAAGTTTGATGATTAACATGCAGAGCAAACAATGGCCCTCATCAGAAAGATGACAGCGAAGGACATGCTACCCATTAGCTCTGTCCAGGGGGAGGGTTTCATAGTTTAATAGTATCATTTGTTCAGTGGGAATATATGGCCCCATCAAGAAAGGCAAAGGCATCACTGGATAAACTGTATGATGACAAAGTAGTGAGCAACAGCGTATGTCTTGAAGATGTCCATTTTAAAAATTACAGCCCCAATTTATCCAAATGATAAATGTAATGAGTAGAAAAAAGAATGAATGAATAGAGCAAAACTGTCAGCTGTGCCTCACATAATTGAGCTTGGCACAATACTACTGAGGGAATATTTTCCTATTAATTGAAATGCTAAATGATTGGTTTTTATGCATTTTATTAACATTGGTCACACATCAGTAACATCAGAAAAAGAGAAGACGGTCTTCACTACCCCAGCTTCAAGTGTACCATAAATTCCCATGATCCATGAACAATAAATTATGTTCTGTAAATGTTTTTTTATTAACAATGAGTATCTCACTCAGAAGTGATTGCATAGTCTAACACGCATGTCACAATGGGGCCCTACTGAAAAAATTCATTAGGACATTGCTACACACACAAAGTTTCTGTTTTATGGTGATGTTGTGATACTTTGCTTCCAAAAAAAGTTACTGGTGAATGTACCCTAACAAGACACTGTTGCTTTATCAGGAATACACCATAATAGAAGACATTAAGGTCTGACAGACTGATATTACCATATCCCAGTGAATCAGCAGTATCTTCTGACCAGTAGATAAGAATGCTACCCTCACTGACACAGTGCTAAAGTCCTGTCTGCTGCTGCTCTGTGCCTCGTGCTGATGTTTTAATCAGCGGGGTCATGTGCTTATTGAGCCATCTTATGCCTCTTTTTTTTTTTTTTGTTGTTGCCCTGGTCAAAAACAATAGTAAGTTGTTTTTCAACTTTATAGATCTCTATCAAAAAGCAGGATCGATGGTAATAAGATGTTGACAGCACTAATGGGTTTAGTTTGACACACAGAATACTCTCAAAAACCCTTCCCTCCCCTTTGTCACTGTTTCTTCGAATTACACATTAGACTTTAAATCTTGTGGAAGATTGAGAATATTATTTTACAATCATCTAACTGAACCTCTGATGGGCCGTATTATTTCCTCTGCTGTGTTTTTTGATCAAAATCTTTACTTCCTTACAATATCATTGCACTCTCTTCTCTTTGCTAAAGGAAAAGACCAATCACGCTTGCTAGGGTAAGAGCCATGGTAGGTTTTTTTTTTGTTGTTGTCTATGCTTATGTTTTTGTAGTGAGTTGGCCTTTTTATGTTTCTGTCTCACAAACCAGATCTGATTCTCTGCAGAGTTACCATCCTGAAGTTCACTGTCCTCACACTGAAGCCTAATGACCCCGGGTAAACCCCTTTTTCGATTTGTTTCCAAAACAGTGGAACAGTCAAACAATACCAAGAAGATGTTTTATCATAACAGACTGACAATCTTTTTAGGGCATAATTTTAATGGCAATTTCTTGAGTGTAAAGTTTAAAAATACAGTTATTGCCTAATAATAAGTATTTTTGCATCAAAATGCAATACACTAGTGAATGATATGGAAATATAGCAGAAAAAAGTCACCCCAGTTGTGATATTTAAGACAAATTTTATTCAGAATGGGTCTGAGTGGAAATATAAGAGTTTATATTTTTTAGTAAAAAAAAAGATCACCATTAAATTTGCAAAGCCCACACAGTTCTTTTATCCACTTCATGACAGTTAAATAGCTATTTCTGCATCCCCAATGATAATGGTTTTATTATACCGGTCTGTAACCAGGATATTGTAAACACAGAGGTATGAAAAATATAAACTTAGCCAGTACAGTAGTTTGTTTTAGACACAGTTACATGATTCAGAGAGCTTTCAATGCCAATGCCTGTGGACAAAGGTTTATTGGGGCTTTTACCAGACATGCAGTATCTACCATGTAAGTTAAGGTGAAGGTGGTGTAATACAAGCGGGGAAAGTGGGGGCATGTGGACAGATTAATGCTTGTCATCAGGGTTTGGGAGTTTCTCCAGTGTGGGCTCCACACCCCAAATCTCACGGGCATACTGGGCAATGGTGCGATCACTGGAGAACTTGCCGCATCCAGCAATGTTGTAGATCACCTTCTTGGTCCATTCCCTGGGGTTCTGAGGATGAAAATCATTGACGGAAGATGAAAAAGATCAGTAATTAATAAGATCATTAGCTTCAAGTCTGCCTCCATTGCCGTGACGCTCATAATACAACCATCCAAATTAAAATCATACCAATATAAATGCAAAAAACAGCTTTATGAGCCTTTTTTAAATGAACATACCTTGTAAAGATCATTGACTTTCTCCTGGCATTTAATATAGTCTTCATAGTCAGCAAAGACCTTAAATCTGTGCAGAAAATTAGTGAAAACAGGTACATAAAACAAATATATAGCATAATGTGGACACATATATGTGTGTTACTGAACATTGGTGTGTACGTGACAGACTGAATTGTTTTGTTTGGGTTTTTAAAATTTTTTTGTACCAGCATGCAAGTTTATACACATTCTTATTTGTATGTGTGTATGCATGTGTGTGCCTCGGGCTGCTGATGTTAGATGTGCCTTTACCTGTCATGATGCATCAGCATGTTGACAATTTCTTTAAACAGGTCAGGCTGCTTTGGGCTAAAGAAGCCTCCAGCAATCTGGTCAATAGCCTGTTTCAGCTCAGGCAGGTGGTTGTAGTACTCTGCAGCGTGGTATCTGAGCAGGACCGAAAATAAATAAACACATTCAGCGAAACTGAAACACGTGTTGTGCAGCTTTTTCTGAACCTTATCTTGGTTTTCCAGATGTTGTGTTAACTTTTATATTTCTCTTTAACTCGTGATTATTAAAGACATTTTGGTCACTGGTAATTTCAAACTGGTCGCACTTTGCTACCATTTATATAGTCTGCTCTGCCTTGTAGGTATCAGTTAGCTTTATTTGAGCTCCTCAGCTGCTTTGAGGAGCCAGTGATTGTTGAATGTTACCACAAGGTTTTAAGAGTGAGATGATTTATCATTTCTGAGAATGTCACCAGCTGATAATCTCTAAAGATTGTTTATGATGTGCTTTATAAATCCTAAAGAGCCATTTAAGGCCTAACAAGTTAATGATGGTCTTATAGTCTTTTCATTCCAGGCAGCACAAAAAGCTGAACTTAAAGGGCTGCCTTTTCCATATCAAGTATATGATATGCAAATATGTGGTCTTTGCAGAAATAATCTTGTGTAATTTATGCATATTTTACAGACTGCAAGATGTCTCTTCAAAAGGAAGCACTTCCTAACTACCCATGGTCTCCAAAAGACACTCAGCCTCATTGAGAACCACCTGACTATCAGCACAATGAATACTGGCACCATGACAGGCTATCGCACTCTGGAGCTGGCATGCAGACGACAACTGGATGTGTGTACAAGAGGTTATTCGCAGACCATGAACAGACTTTTGAGACAAAGATGATGGTCTTCTAAGAAATGGCATTTTAAATAATACTCCAAATAAGCTGTATATTCCGTGTTCTGTGCATATGCCATTAATTAGTTCCAGGCAAATTTATGAAGGACTAGCGAGTCTACACCGAGGTGCCAGCACCTTATTGTGTGGAAAACCTCAGCTTGCATGGACAGGATCTGGGAGCATTGATAAGGCAGAGTGAAAGACAGATCATTACAAAAACCTGTGAGAGACTGCAAAGCTGCTGAACTGGAATGTATGTAGCAGACTGCTTTGGTAGCAAGTATTCTGGACAGCTGGACTCTAAGGTTTTTTACTAAAAGGATCTGATAACAGGTAACACAATGTTATATACAATATTTCATATTGTGGCACAAATAAAAAGACGGCTTATTTTTGTATTTGTGGAAAAATATTTTGGGAATTTTTGGGAATAGCTGTAGATTTTTTAAAATCAGTGTGAAAACTGTGTGGTGAAGAATATCTGTTATAGTTTTCCTATTATATTATTTTCTACTTTTTTTTTTTGGACCTATCATTCTCCCATCCAGCCTCTAGATGTCCTCAGACTATTTCACATGCTCTTTTTTTCTCAGTCACCTGACTCTGCTCAACTGCACAAACTTTTTTCCACTTTTCTCAGCATCTCCCTTGTGTATACCAGTCATTTCCCCTTGTTCTCTGCTGGATTGTCTGTCATGCCCGTGTAGCCATAATGTTCAAGTTGCCTGCCTGTTTTCTTTCACCCTGTATTTCACTTCATTTGTATTGATTGCTGACTTTTGGACTATGCTTTCACCTTTCACTGCTTGGTTTCTGTCCTCCACGTGGACTCTGGCATCACCTCCTGTTTTTCCCTGACTGGCGTTACTAGCCTGGATACTGAGTAAGTCTTGCTTTTATGTTATTTATAAACTGCTTAGCTGCATCTTCCAGCATGTCTGCTTGATTTTATGTTTGCACTTGGGTCTTCATTCTGAGCTTGTCATTTTTTTTAATATTATCCCAAGGTGAACAGAAGAAAACATATTCGAGTTAGAGAAAATGCATTTGGAGAGATTAGGGTTCTTTTTTTTTTTTTTTTTTTTTTTACCCTTTCTTGTCAAGTGCTTCAACGTCATCCACCCTCATGCCAAAGATGAAAAGGTTATCCTCTCCGGCCTCCTCGGCCATCTCAACATTGGCTCCATCCATGGTACCAATGGTTAGGGCGCCGTTCAACATGAACTTCATGTTGCCAGTGCCAGAGGCCTCAGTGCCAGCTGTGGAGATCTGCTCTGACAGGTCAGCTGCAGGGATGACTGGAAGATGACAGTAGAAGGTTAATGACTCTAATCAGCATTTCATTTTATGCTTGTTTTTTATGCTTTGTATCAAAGCTCCTGACCGGGGACATGTGCAGAGGAAGAAATGAATAAGATGATATGCATGAGAACAGACAAAGGGGTGGCAATAGGCAAAAGCATGGCAACAGGACAGTGATTTGGTAATTACCTTTCTCTGCCAGTGTGACTCTGTAGTTCTCCAAAAAGATGACTTTGAGACGATCACCAATCACAGGATCATTGTTGACCACGTCACCAATAGCTGTGATAAGGCGGATAATCATCTTGGCAGTGTGGTATCCAGGAGCAGCCTGCAAAAAATGGGCTGTTAGATAAATAATGTTTGCTGAATTTAACTTGAATTGTCAGGGTTGTTTGTTTTGTTTTTTTTAAGCCAGTTGTGTGCTGTGAAACTACAAACCTTTCCTCCAATCATAACAGTTCTTGGGGTCCAGTGCTTGTTAGGCTCCCTCTTGATGCCTGGCAGAAATATGAAGAGAATGAAAAAAAAAATCAGGCATTTGTGTTCTGACACAATCGAAAAATGCCCTAATGTACTCACGGTTATAGTAGGTGATGATGTGCAGGCAGTTCAGCAGCTGTCTCTTGTATTCATGGATTCTCTTGACTTGAATGTCGAACATGGAGTTGGGGTTGATCTTCACTTTGTAGTGCTCCTCCAAGTGCACAGAGAACTTCAGCTTGTTTTCCTACATGATCGCAACATTGATTCTGTTACATCTTCAGCTTGTGTGGTTGTCTGTGCAGCGTCCAGATGTAAAAACAATACTCTAATAGCACAATCAGATACAACATAAAAAAGATGGAACATGTGTCAAGTGCCACACACTCCTAAACTTTCATATATAGTAGTCTGGCCACATTGGTGCAGAGATTGCAATAAAAAAGTGTTAATGGAGGCTTTGAGATTGATGGCACAGGAACAAACACCTTTAGAGGTTGGCAATTTGAGAACAGTTGCTGTGTTGTAGCATGGACTTTATAAGGTAAAATATTTATTTCAGATTGACAAATTAACTGCACAGTTGAGAGAAAATAATCCATAATTTACTTTACCTGCTTCACTTTGGCCACATCACGAATGAAAGCCTCATCATTGACGTACTTGCGAAGAACCTTCAGCTGGCTGAGGTCACGAATGAAGTCCTCACCAATCCTCTGATCAACAAAAATCAAGACAAAACACATGTTTCAGTTTCAAGGTGTAAGTTAAATAGCCGTTTTTCAGTTATTCAAGTCTAAAACACCACTGACCTCTGCTATGACCTCAGCCAACCCAGGGTTGCACATAACCAGCCAGCGGCGAGGAGTGATGCCATTGGTCTTGTTTTGGAATTTGTGTGGCTCCATTTCATAGAAGTCCTTGAAACTGCAGGTGGAGAGTAGCACCGCATGCAGTATATCAGCACACGCAGATGATGCCGCAGCTGACAAACCCACAGAGGCTAAAGATTTATGATATCCATACTACTATATATACTACGCATACACCTACTGCGTGTTTAGTCCTAATTATTATTATCATTGTTATTTTTGGCCAAGTGGCTATTTTAGGGACATACACTGTAGCTTTGAGGATGTCAGAGTGTATCTGGGCCACACCATTGACAGCATGGGATCCCACAATGCACAAATGTGCCATGTTGATCCTCTTCTGTCCGCCTTCCTCAATGAGAGACATACGGCGCAGACGATCATGATCACCAGGGAACTTAGCAGCAACTTTCTGCAATATTAGCACAAATTAACTCAGAATTTGTAATTTTTATTTTACTTGCTGACTCATAATTATAATTACACATATTAAAGTAGGTCAACATAGGCTATTTTAAAACATCAGTTCAGTGAGAAGAGTAAATGATAGATAAAATTCATTAAACCTTGCAGCAACGTGGGAGTTCATGTAACTTAATTCTGACAGACGATGTTTAAAAGCACCAAATATTATTTTGCACTTTTGCATTGCCACATTTAGCATACATTGTTCAAAGTAATTCCTGGCATCTTCATAGATTTTTCTGTTGCCTCTTTCCACAGTGGCAATCTAAAAATATCCATTTACAATCTGAAAAAAAAGATCAAAAATTGGAAATGCTTTCTGCTTTCTTAGCCTTTAAATTTCAGTTTGTTTTTAAAGTTTACTCTGTACAGGTCCTCACCCAAATTGACCAACTTTCCATAAACAAGTGGCCTTTATTCAACCAGACCGATTAAATTAGAGATAATAGAACAATACCCTATGGGAAGATTTTATTACTCTATAGGGACTTAACCACAGGGAACACAGATAATGTGTGTGTGTGTGTGTGTGTGTGTGTGTGTGTGTGTGTGTGTGTGTGTGGGTGTGTGTGTATACTTCATATGTGGAGGAGCCATAAAGACATGGAGCTGGAAACGTGTTGCAATCCACAGTACTCACCTCCAGGTGGCGGCGGTTGATCTCATAGATGATTTCGAGGTGACGAGGAAGCAGATGAGCAAACAGGTCAACTGGCCAGCGCTCCAATGCTTCGGGAAGGACGGTGTGATTGGTGTAGGCACAGGTGCGCACACAGATGTCCCAAGCCTGAACACCAGCAGGAGATAATATATGCACATTTAATTTAACGGGAAAGTGTGTCCAAACATTTGACCAGTGATGTAGATATTTACTGTATATATATTTGTCAAAGACATTATGGCAACAAAAGATTTGAGAAACACTGTAAATAATAATTTTGTCATATCATTTCTCAATGAAATGATGATCTCTATATCAGAAACATTTAGAATGAAACAAGCAAGAAAAGTGCAATGTAGTTGGGACATCTTCAATTCAAATTAAATTTCAGTTTTGCTCATATGTCAGTTGTTCTTCCTCACGTTATCCCATGAAAGCTTCTCGATATCAACCAGAACCCTCATCAGCTCAGGAATAGCCATGGATGGGTGAGTGTCATTCAGCTGGATGGCAACCTGAATATATTGAACATTATTAAATGTCAATTCAGAATCAGAACACAAGATACGGTGCTTTGTTCATTTAAACTATTCTCCTAAGATACAATAAAACCCACCCACAGCCTCTTCAGCAACACTGACAGAAGCAATTTAACAAAGGTACGGAGAGAACGTCAGGGGGAAATCTTTTCATTTTTGACAGAAACTATTTTGTTGAGTTTTTCACTTCACCTTGTCAGGCAGCTTGCTGAAGTCTGTGCGTGCAATCTCCCTGGAGCCAAACTTAGAGACCTTGAAGCGGCGGATGATGTCTTGCAGGGTGGCAGACACCACAAAGTATTCTTGCTTCAGACGGAGTTCCTTTCCTTCAAAGAACTGAGGATAAAGACATATTTGTCTGTTTCTCTTCAGAAGGCAAACATGAATAGCTTTTTATTCATTAAACATAGCTTTTTGCATATTAGAGAGTGATTCACTGATATGCAGCTGAAATTCATTTTAGTAAAATTTATTAGCCAAGCATGATGCAACAAAAAAAAGGGGGATAGCACAGCTGCAGTAGCTCTGTTTCTAATATTCCTGGGAGGTGTTTGAAGCTGAGCATCCTTAAACATTCTTTTTATTTTCAGAAAAACCATTTATGTTTAAACTCATAATTTTAATGCACTTGAACAAGTATCCACTAATTTGTTTATAGCAATGTTTTTACTGTCAGTTTTGCATCAAATTTTGGTGTTTTTTTTTTTTTAAAGACAAATTTAAAGAAAATATCACCAATAATCAGATAAGTTACCAAACCCAAATGTGATGTATTCATCCTACTTATTTATTGCACATGCCAAATAGCGCAAAGGTTTTCGATTACCAATACTATGAAACTGAGATAAATAATCACATCGGAGAAACTGGAGCTATTTTCAATTTTTCAAGTTATTATTTAGTCGGCTGATGCTTCAGTGCTTCTATATTGTTAATAGAAATACACAACCTGATAGAAGGGCAGCATAACACTGAGGTGAAACAATGCTGGAATATCAGGTCCACCATAGTTTCTGTTCTCACTTCTGCAGACATAAATTACCAGATGTGACATCAAATTTCCTGCAGCTCAAGCTAGAGATGGTTAACGCCTAAATCCTCCTTTTGGAGCCTTCAGGGAGTCAGCACATGATAGTCAGGTTTTAAGTCAGATATACAGTAAGAACAGGTTCAGATGAAGCTGAAAGAGCACACTATGACTAACTGAAGGCAAGGGGCACTAGCTGGGGTCCAGATTATGAAAATCCATTTCCCAATGGAATTAAGATAAGCCCCATAAAGTCACACAGGAGCCAGGAGTGTAATCAAGGTTTACATGTGCAGATCTGGTAGATTAAAAGGTAATTTACTCATATATTCTTACGTTGTCATTGGGATACAGCACACGGGAGATGTTCTCAGCCAAGTTTCTATCCAATACAGCCTGAATGTAGCCACCGATATTGACTGTAAGGAAGAGAGAAAAAAAGACATTGACTCTTTTAATTCAAGCTCATTTTCATTTGATTGTTTTTGTATGATTTTATATCTCTGTCAGACACATACAGTCTTTGAGGTTAAACTCGCAGGGTGCCTTTGCGGACCACAGCCTCATGGTGTTAACGTAATTATTTCTGTAGCCAGGGACAGGGGTGTCATATGGCAGAGCTAACACTACCTGCAAATGGCATCACAGAAAGACACAGAGGTTTGAAACAGATATCATCTCAGAAAGCATCTTTCATCTGCATTTACTTTACATGATGTTTTCACCTGTGTGTCAACCCATTTGACACCATCAGGGTGATGCTCAGTCTTGCCATAGAAATGCACCGGACGCATGTACTCAGGACGCGCCTTCTCCCAAGGGTTGCCGTAACGCAGCCAATCATCAGCCTCTTCAACCTTGAAAAGGATATACATTTTTATCCATTTGGAAAAACACTTAGGTGAGTGGCTTTCTGAGCAGAGTCAGACACATAAAATGGTAAAGGACATCCAGTCATGATGATGATAAAGAAATTTTATCCAGCAGGTGATTTGAGGCAAAAAAAAAAAGCATCATTTGCTGCTATACAGTGTTTACGTGCTGAAGCAGCATGATATAAAGAAATATGATGACAGCAAGAAGCCTGGAAGTGGACCATTTCTAACCTGCCAGCCACTGGCAATTTTCTGATTGAAGATGCCGAATTCATAGCGAATACCATAACCATAGGCAGCCATACCAAGTGAAGCCATGGAGTCAAGGAAACAGGCTAAAATCCAGAAACAAAACATGGAGGGAAAACAGATGAACCTTTGGTCTGGTTGTTATATAAATGATTAATCATTAAAATCAGTCAACAGGAGTAAAAACTCTTAGAATTCATCATATATGAAGGCTGAAAAGATGCCCACCAGCAAGGCGGCCCAGGCCACCATTACCCAAACCAGCATCCTCCTCCATGTCCTCCAGCTCCTCCATGTCCAGACCGATCTACAGAAGACACCAGAATACAACTTAGACTACAAAAGTAGTGATTCTGAGACTTTTGCCCATTTTTTTTATCAGTAATTAGAAAAGGACATTTTACACTTACAGGAGGAATAAATTACCTGGTACATGGCCTCGTCACAGGCATTCTCCAGTGCGAGGTTCACCATGGTGTTTTGGAGGGTGCGGCCCATGTAGAACTCAAGGGAGATGTAGTACACGCGCTGCAGTTTGAATAAAAGAGGGCAAACTATTCAATATCTTACTAAATCAATATCCAGAAATTGTCATATGAACAATAGCAAAGATAATATTGCAGCATTATATAATTAGGTCTCCACAGTTGCATTTTGGGCACATGAACTCGTACACTAAATGTCACAGTAACATCCACCCAAGAAGGCAGGAAACCTTCAACTTTTCTGATTTTGCTTCATCATTGGGAGTGCATAGAAATGTGCCACCTGAGCCTATGTTTAGCCTTTGGCATTTAGTGTTTTTTTTTTTTTTTCCCTCCTCTTACATGGAGGGGTGGCCACAAGCTGAGAAGGAAAGGCAAGAGAGAGAAGAGTGTGGGGGACAGATTGCTTTGGGTATTGCATAACACCAACATTTTGGATCAGGCAAAAATAGCTCCTGTAGAGGTCGCTGTAAAGGTCAGCCGAAGTCTGATACCCTTTCATTGTGAATCCAGGTCTAGAGTGGAGGGAGAAATGGCTCAGATAGATGTGTAAAATAATAAAGAAAACAACTGACAGAGCCATATCACTGAGCAGCATGCAGGATCTCTTGAATTATATATGACTGTATGTTCCAAATCTTATCTGACATCAGTCTTTGTTTCATCTCATTATGCTGATTAGCTTCTTTTTTTTTTTTAATCACAAATGCATATTTGCAATGTGAAAAATGAGTCTCACTGTTGTAACAGTAGCTTTGCAGTACGTGATCTTGGTTGTCCTCCCTCTTTCAGGTTTCTACTTAGACCTTTAAAGATTCACCTTTGACCTTTCAGTGTAGTGCAGCGCAACAAAGTGATACAGCTTGGAGGTCAGATGGTTTTTGACTTAGAGGTTGCATCAACATCTCCTTAAACAGTTTTGGAAACCAACCAAGTTTAATGTGAAAAGCAACTGGTCACTACTGATCTTAACACGTTTAACAGAACAATCACCCTGTATTTCCTTCTGATGCTAAGAAATGAAAGATTATTCCCTTTATCTGGAAGAATAAAGAGGATTGATGGTCATGCAAGGAGCATTTTTTGTCCTCACTAAGCAGATGCAGCTGGAGATGAGCTTCACTCAGCTTCCAAGCCCCTTTTTCTGTATTGTAATTACTGAAAGTTTTGTGTGACATTTTCAAGCAATAATGTGGCGTGCTTTGCAATCAGTGGAACCGCTTGGTTAATAACACTGCAGCGGAAGAGCAGGAGCTTCTTGCATTTATATGAACTCAGATGCCCTCACAGGCATGTGCTCATATGACATGAGCAAAGGCTATGTTCTGTATGGTCAGACAGGATGGTAACAGAAGGTCATGGAGAGGTTTAATGTTTCAACACACTGTAAGAAAGGCATCATACCAGCAGAGTCCTAAGAAGTTTAAATGTCATGACTTGGCATTACCCTGACATCCAGCATTTAGATGTACAGTATGAAGGAATATAAAGCCAAAGCTTACAGTGGTGGAAGAAGGTTTTTTTTTTTTTTCCTTCAAAATGTACATAAAAGTATGAAATGTAAAAGTATTTATTATGCTAAAAATTATGAATAGTTGATAAAGATGCTGTGATCTTTAGCAGCATTTTGTAAATATATGATTTTTTTTATTTAAAATTTAGAACATAATCATATCAAATGCTGTGTCGAATAAATGTGTGTGTAGAGGAGCAGAAAGTACAATATTTTCCTCTGAATTGTAGTTTAGTATAAATGGAAATGCTCAAGTAAAGGACAAATCCATAAACATTGTACTTAAGTAAATTTACTTAATTGCTTTCCTCTACTTTCAATATTATGGCACAAAATGCTAATGAAAACACTAACTGCAATGTAATATACTAAATGTCCTGAGGGTGTGAAGCAGTTCTTTAAACAAACATGGCTGCCAGTTTTCCTCTATGCAAATACAAGATGTGACACTGTTTATACCATCACAGCCATTTAAATAAATGCTGCCTTTCATTTAAGGAAATACATGGCAGTGCAAATCTGGTCTCTTTGGTGCTTTTATGACCTGAACTTACTTTGGGATCCTTCTCATAGTAGTGCTGCTGGGTTCTGATCCACCTGCCAATCAAGTGTTCCCGCACAGTGTGGGCAAGAGCAAAGTAGTAATCCCTTGTGGCAGCCACATTTCTGTCCTTGACCAGTGTAAAGTGGAGATGCCTGTTGAAGGTTTGCTTCAGTTCTGCGACGTTTTCAACACCGGCGAGGCCTCGCACTGAAATCTGTTTCCTTCTATCATGGTCAGACAAGGGTTTAGACATGGCGGCACAAGTTGTAGCAGCTCAGGGCTCTGACTTTGCAAGAATGTAAACAGTAAGACAGCAGGGACACACCACCAGGCCCAGACAGACAGCAAGAGAGTCACCAACCACCACAGGCTCAGGTTCAGCATTTTAAAGGTGCAAATATGAATATTAAGTAGAGGGACAGGCAGATTGTATATATTAGGTAGGGGAAAGGGTGGAGCAAAGGATGAGGATAGAGGTCGTAACTTTTCAGTTACATCACAGATGAATAACTAAGGGGGGCATCTTGGATCTGTGACACTGGCAGCAATACACAGGATCTCAGAGGAGGCGACTTCATTTACTGTGTAGCTATTATAAATAAGGCAATAATAATGTTTCATTGGGTTCTAGGTATTTTTGAGTTTTCTTTGATATAAACAGTTCAAAACTAAGTGATCATTTTTAGTCAGTCTGATTAAAACAGTATGAGCAATGTTCCTACTCAGAAAAGTGAGGGACTATTTTCTGTGTACTTTCTGTCATGCTTGTATTTCGGATAAAAGATCAATGTGACTTTCACAAAGCTGACAACACTGAATGGCATGAATGATTCATACTTCTTCATTATCATAATAATAATAGTAATACCTTGATAAAATCTGAAAATTACCTTTGTCTAGTCATATTTTTCAGTGTGTAATGACTCCCCTGTACTGTGTAGCGTGTGTTCTGATGCTGCAGGAGAAACAGTGAGGATAACATCTGGCAGATACAGTGGCTAACTCGTTTTTCTCCCCATAGTTGGCAGGGTACTTTGGTCAGCAGATGGTAACAGTATATTAGATTTTTGAAATGTGTTTTGTGCATCTCAAAAGCAAAGCACTGCAAAATCTGGTAATTATAATATTGTAGGGTGACACTATAAATTGTTACATCAGAGGGCAGTTACAGGGTGTTCTGTGTTTCAGCAATCAACTTTTCAGACACTGGATCAGGACTCAGTTGCACCTTGATGTTCTCTGAAACCAAAACAGGAGCACTGTAGTGTTTAACATTTCCATGCAACTGTATCGCTTCACTAGTACTGTAAGTAGTGGTACTGCAAGGACCAGTGATCCAGTGTCTGTTAATAGATCACATCTGTTCAAAAGCCTGGAGCAATAACAGGCACAAAATCAGCTTCGGCAGAGCTACTAAAACCCACTCTATTTTCAGTTATCACTCCGTCGAGCCAAAACTATCATGAAGTCTTGACCTTCTATAAATAGTAACGCTGACCGAGTCCCAAAGGCCATGATATTTGAAAGGCATATCTTGTTAATGTCAGCAAGGGCCGGCAGACAACACTAGTATATTACTATCAGTCGGACCACAGCATAAGGAAGAAGGCAGTGTTTGCTAAGCTGTTCTCAGAGGGATGCAGTACTGCACAATTATCATTAACTTGTTAAAAGGGCATTTCTGCCTCTGGACTGATTTTGGTTAAAAGCTAGATGGAAAAATTGGCTGTTAATTTAATGTCAAGATTTATGAGATATGCTGCACATTGAATAAATGTTGACAGGCAGAAAAAGTATTAGGAGTAAAATTATCACATCTATCTAAGTATTTCCCACTCACTGGACAAGAAAAAAAAAACAATAAGATGCTGCTGTCCATCTCCAAAACAGCTGTACAGCAGTGCTTCTTGGCCCTTTCTATACAATATGAAGAATTTTTAGAATTTACACTATATATAAATGCTGCCTAGGCCATTTCCTGTTTTATTCCTTTTATAACTGCATGTGAAATGACCCCCCGAACAGAGGAACCATCACACAACAGATGACAGAGATTAAAGCTGGCGTGCCCCTGATTTGTCCATTATGATGAGCAAATTATGTTCTTATATGTCTCCTGGCTGTTGTGTCAAATGGTACATAAAGCTTTTCAAGACCACAGTCAATGGATGCGCTGCCTGATGGAAACAGTGCAAAAAAAAAAAAAAAAAACAACATTATTTTTGTTGTCATGGCATATTTCCAACAACAAATAAAATGGTTACAACAGCCTAGCCACAGAGGGAGCCAAGTGCCAGCACGTGACCTGTGTGTGTGTGTGTGTGTGTGTGTGTGTGTGTGTGTGTGTGTGTGTGTGTGTGTGTGTGTGTGTGTGTGTGTGTGTGTGCGTGTTTAACTCTATTTTCTTTCTACAGTATCAGCTAATTGGTCTCTGTCTGTCCTTTCAGCTTACAATTATTTGGAATCTTTCCATCACATAATAAGAAAGATGCATTCAAGTTTTAATTAACATATATTTTAATTTTACTCCCTAGAGAACATTAAGTTGATTAACTCTGATTTTGTTATTGGTTCTGAAGAGTTACCACAGTCATGAGGTGCCTGTGTTGTGTGGCAGGCAGTAAAACCCATGTACTGTCAGCTGCCTGATAGACAGTATACCTTAAGAACAATGTAGTCTGGTGCAAATTGGGACTTATGTGACAATTTACACTTTAACACTTTTTTCTTATTAATATGCATGCTATTTTTTCATCAGCGTCCTTTACGCTGCAAAAATAGGAAGACGGGGCGGAGAAAGAAATGAGCGTATTAATGTGAGCGTGAGAGTACTGCACAGTAGAGAGAAAACGGGAAAGGAAAGACTGGTTATTGTGACGTGTTGACTGTGTTGACATTTAAGAATGTACAGAATTTAATAAGCCAAACCAAATCACTTCTGTCTTTTTTGGCTCAGAACAACCAACGCTAGGGAGATTTTTGATTTTCAATACTGACCTTACGACAAGACCTCCTTTCACCAAGTCGTACACGTCTCCCAAAGCTGTCACACTGAATAATGTGTTACACCTGTGGGTACAAGCTGTCTTACACCTCCATGTCCTAAACACTGTGCATCTTTTTTTTCATAAGCACTGGTTTAGTTTGCTTTGTCTGTTCTCTCAGTTTCTTGGTGTTCTTGCATTTGGCTAGCTGTTGAACTTTCCAGATGAATGATATAATTAATTCTTATATTCCCACAACATTAGGAGTCAGGAGTCGTGGGTTTAACTCCAGATGAAGCAAAGAACGAACAAAATAGAAATGAGATTTGTTAGAAGACAAAGGTCATCTGGGTGAATTCACCTGAGGTTTCATTTGTTTAATATGCTGATATGACACCGAAATAAACATGGGGCTCAAGGAAAATTTGCTTACAAACAATAACCACACATATTCAAGCTACGCCGTAGTAAATATGTATATATTTCACACTAAATACTATGTCAGTTCCAAATGGGTTGTTTTTTTTTTTTTTAGCTTTGATGGATTATTTTTCTCACCTTCAACAAAAACACACTGTTGCTGCCCAAACACCTTCTCTGCAGCAGCTCTGTAGCCAAACAATTTCAAAAGTTAACTTTCCAAAGTTGATCTGGCTGTAATTCATTTCTGTTCATTCTCTTGCTTCATTCACACATAAACTCCCAGACCTTCACATTGTTACACAAACTGTTTCCTCCTTTTTGCCTGAAAAAGGCTGAGCATCTTTGTTTACATCTCACTAAAAGTTATGGACTTAAGGTATTCCACCTACTACTTGGCACACATTCATTTCTGCACATGAGGATGCAGCAAACATTTCTAACTAGGCTTCAGTCTTCTTACCACAATGTATAGAATAATGTGTTATACATATTATATTATTTATTAAGGGTTGTTGTGGTGGGTGTGGGGGGTTAGAGCTTAAACCTCCTCCCCCGACACCCTTTATATAATAAGCAGTAGATAATAGATGGATGGGGAACATACAAATTTCATACAGAAAGGCCCCAGTCAACCACAGACTCAACCCAAAACCTTGTTGCTGTGAAGTGACAGCGCCAATATCTGCACCAGCCCCTATAAAAATCTAAAATTGTTCAATTACTTTTCATAAACATGATTTATCTCCAGTTTCCCTGCAATGATCTTTAATAATGGCTGATAAGTATCACTGTTGTTTGTGTGTATAGTACAAGTTTATCTCTGATGGCAAGAAAAGGCTTTTAATTGCATCCACATTGAACATTTCTGTTGAGCGGAGTTAAAATGGCGTTTGCAGAATATCAATCATCTGATTTGCATTGCATTTCTTGCTGGTGATAAATCACTGGAGAGTTGGTTCATGGAGTCCTTGTTAAGTTGCAGTGTTTTGCTCAGGTCAAATGCTTTATTTTGTCTGACGGGGAGCCTGTCAGCATGAGGCCAACACAGGCAGAATACTGTCACCTGCTGGTGAATTTCTAATGTGACAGTGAAAGCCACCAGGTTTGTTGTGCAGTAAGGAGACAGGAGAGGAACAAACAGTACTAGCAACTGCACCTGTGAGGGGTGAGCATTATTAGCTAATTAAATACATTAACTAATTACCACAAGGAGATATCTAATTAAAGGGGCACTCCACCAATTTTTGTTTACTCATCACAAAGAGTACTGCTTAGCCTGTGAAAATAGATGTCTAATTTTTTTTCTGCAGCCCTGGATAAGAAATGTTGGATGCAGCATTATTTTTTTTTAGCTTAACCCACACTAAGGGACTAAAAATAATGTTATCTTAGCCTCTTCAATTTTCAGCATCAGTTTTAGTCTTCCTCCTGGGAACCTCATATTTTAAACTAGGTGCAATATTCACGTAGAGTTTGAATATAAAAGTTATTTTATCATCAGCTTGATTTCTAATTCATTTAGTGAATACATCCTCTTTATGACCATCACAAACCTGCCTTGTACTTTCTGTAATGAAGCTAACAATAGCGAAATGTTTGCTGGATATAAAGGGAACAAGAGAGAATTTGCAGGAAAAAATTTATTTGAATCCTGTTAAAAGAAAACTCTCAACCATGGCTCCTGACTTTTTCAAAGTTTCAATATCTTATTTGACCCTTTCATCAGGACTGTGTGGGCCTGTGCAGACTGTGCTTTACTGACAGCTCCTTTGTTTGCCTGTTGCAACTGTTGCGTCACACCATCTTGAACCTTTTTCATTCTTATTGAGTTTGGTGAGGTCACGTATCTTCCAGTAAAGGTCCAGTCAAACAAACTAACCACTAACAGCTATTTGTGTATGTGTGTGTGTGTTCAAGGCTTTTTAGTGCATCACTGAGATAGTCCTCCAGCAGCACAAAGTACCTAAACATTTAACATTGAAGCCAGTTCTAACACATTTTCTAGCTTTTCCCCTCTTATTATCTTGTAAATCTTGTAACATATTTGTTTGTTTTGTTTTTCACAGAATACATTTTCATATTAGGAAGAACACAGTTGTTACGAATAATATTAACAACAACTAAATACAGCTGTCAATAATTTATGTAGAGTGATTATTCTTTAAAGATAGTTAGCCTATAATATAGTCGTAGTACGAGTAACACTGTAGTTTAGTATCATTATACATAAAATAAATCTAAAAAGCATATGTGTGATGATTAAAATATACTGTTGATAGTTGGCACAGGTCAGAGGTCTTATCAAAGCTGTGCCTGAGACTATTTTTCTCTTTAAGACTAGTAACACAAATGTTTAAACTGGCTACTAACTGAAACTTCCAAGTAGATGTTCACTGAGGGGAAAAAAGGCCAGCTGCACTTATATTAGGCTAGTAATACAGAGCCAGCAGTCCCAGCTCAGACATCATATAGATACTAGAATAGTATGGCCATATAGAAACACAAAAGCCTGAAGAGAAAGGCCAAAGGTAAGATAAAATGATGACAGGGAAATAAATTCATTACCACTTAACCTCTGCTAAGTAGCAGCAAACTATCCACGGCCATTTAACCTCCAAAATCTGTGTGAGCTTTATGCTTCAGAGGAGGGTTTGAAACAATCAGCCCTCTGATGTGGACATTATTTTGCTTTCAGAGCACCATCTCTGCTCTGAGACTGGCAGGCAGATGATTTGTGGACGTACTTTTATTCCAGAAATTGGATTTGTGATGCTTTGCTGAATTTTTGGTTTTTAAGATTTTTGTCATTGGTATTTTTTTTTTTTTTTAAATTCCAAGTAAAACCTTTAAAAAAAGACAAGTGTGCTGCATACACTTTCACTGTCTATTGCTAAAAATTTGGATGGCCATAAAAGCTGTTTTTTAGCCAATGTTGACATTTTGATCATATATTTGTGCTACAAAACATTGTTAAAATATTTCTACTTGGTACATTTACAGAGAAAAACCCACACAGTGTTGTTTTTACTATCATAATGGAATGAAAATCCATTACTCAGTTCCCATAAATGTTAAATTATTGGTATAGTGTATAGAGATTTTTAGCAGTGAGGGTTTTGAAATGTAGCTGCAAGAGTATTCAACCCCATTTACGCACTCAGGCTGAATTGTTTCACAGGCAAAGACATTTCAGGGCATTCATTATTCATACGTCATCCTCAGATTCAAGATTGCTTTGATTTTATCTGTCTTGCAAAGAAGGTTTAGTTCAATGTGGAACTGCCTCACCTCAATGGGCAGGTGAGTCAACTGGCATCCCTAGTCGTGTGGATGTATATTTTTAAAAGAAAATATGTCTGACATTTCTTGATGATTTGGTGTTTGATTATTTGATAGTGGTCTTAATTATCATTCTACCCACAAGGGGAAGATTCATCCAAAAAGTGGACGATTTGCTCTGAGACGACCAGGTTAAAACATTTATTTTCTCAAGACCAGGCTTTTATCCACTTTGTGCTTGCATCTTGAATCCATCCATATTTCTGCATTTTCATCTGACAAATTTCTTTTAACATTTGTTTCTATTTGTTCTTTTTTGTTTGCTCATTTGAAATGTCCCATTTTTCATTTAATGCATTATATATAACCCTCTGACCTGCTTTTGTCTATGAAATGTACAGTAAATAACCTTAGTTAAGTTACACTCTAAGCATAAATGAGAATAAGAAATAATAAGCAATGTTTCTGTACAAGAGCCCATGTGAGAGATCAGACTTGATTTTTCTGTACTGACCTTTGCATTTCTGATTTCCCATTTTACATTTCCCTGCTCTCTTAGAGAAACTACTTTTTGTGTCATTTCAACCATAAGTCAACAACTTGTCCTTTAACTGCAGCACTATTTAATCTAAGCTTCCCCTTGTCCCCTGTTCCTTGATGATATTGTGATAGACTACACCTGCAGGAAGTTAAGAGTGCGTTATCTGCTACCATGCAGCTTGACGACTCCCATACTGTATGTGGTTTCACTGTTTTGGTGAATCTCATGAATAAGCCCATAGGTAGCTTCCAATAAAATAAAAACGAATTTGAAAAATAATTATATTTCCCCCAAGCTGTGAAAGGTTTCCTGGGTAAAGTTAGATAAAGTGAATATGGCAGGCAGCTGTAAGAATGACTTGTGGGTTTGTTGTGTTAAAAAACATGGAGCACTTGATGCTGAGTTGTGTTGAAATATTGAACAAAGATGGCAACCAGATGTGTGAACAGTCCCAGTCTTCCTCTTAGAGACTCACCTTGTAAAAAGAGAAATTCTAACCTTTCTGGATGAGCTGAAAACGTCACGGTGCCTTGCTCAAGGACACTTTGGCAGCAGGAAGGTAGTGCAGGGCGGGGCTGGCGATGGAGGGGGGGGGTTTGAAACCAGCAGGTCGCCCGCCTCCTGCTTTTAAACAAGATGCCACTCCTATGTTAAGATGCTTTTTGTGATATGACACTTGGGATGGAAAAATCAAGCTGTACCTGCTTGACTAACCTACCACAGGTTATCAGCCTGTGCTTAAACACCGTTTAATGCTCCGTCGTAACGCAGCTGTTAGTTTGATGAGGAGCAGGATTGGTCAACAGCAGCTGACCGCGCCCTCAACCCATATAAGCTACCTACCAAACTATTACCATCAAGTGTCGGGGGAATGACGGCTCTGCTGCTGCTGCTGCTGCTGCTCCTGCTGCTGCTGCTGCTGCTGCTCTCGGTGCGGTGGAGGAGAGAAAGCATCTTTGTCTGTGCGGAGAAGCTCTGGGCTTCCCAGCCTGCCTGCCTCCATCGATACACCAACATCTGAAGATAAGAAGACTGTCCCTCCTGAAGACAGACAGGGCTGGCATATTTATCTGCCGCATTCAAGCTCAGTTTGGGATTTTTTTTTCTTTTGTTTTGTTTTTGTGTTTTGATCTTTTTTGTTTTGTTGTTTTTTTTTGTTGTTTTTTTTTTTTTTTTATGTCTGTGTGTTGCCTTGCTGGAATAACCAAACCTTCGGTAAATCCATGTGTCGGATCGCTGGATGATGCACAGGTAAATGACACCGCACACCTCCTCCACAGAAACGACCTCATGCACGGCGGTAATTAGCTTTAAAGCGCGCTGCAGTAGAAAGCTCCGTGTGTGTGTGTATATGTGTGTGTGTGTGTGTGTTTATCGATGTCAGATGTCCGGAATTGTTTGTATTTCATTTCGGGGATGTTGCACCGCCGCTCGCCAATTACTGACACTTCTCCTGAGGTGTCTTTTGGAGATTTGACTTAATGCAGCCGGAGGTAGTCAGATGTCCAACCAGGCTCCTTTGTTTTCAGTGTTTACAGGCAGTTGAAGTGGGTGGGGGAGAGGTATGGTTTCCAGATTCAACACGGTTGCGGATGAGGTCGCTTAATTGCGTGCCGGAAGACATGCCCTGTGGTTGGGCTCCAGCCTGTACAGCAGCGGTGGTTTTCCCTTTGAATAAAGGCTGCAGCCCCGGCACAACAATGAAACCAACTACATAACCCGTTGTTTGATGTCACCAGATGCCACATGCTCGGGTTGTCTAGGATTCATTCATTTTCCATATATATTTGTATAGAAAGGGAAGTTAAGGTGGTCTTTGAGTCATGCAGCATTCAGGGCCCTTGTCTCTGAGACGCTTGAGGTAGCCTATTTATTATTGAGAGGGATTTCATGTTCAGTGCCAAAGGACTGGCCAGTTTAAAGATAGGAAGGACAGGGACAGTGAGGAGGAAACTGTAGTTGAGTCAAGCAGCTGCCACATCATCTGCAACAGCAGTTCTAAACAGCACATTATCCTTAAATTCTGGGGAAAGTTGTGAGCTGGGAAGAAAAAAAGGTTCCTTACCTGTGTGATGAGATGAGATTTCTCAAAGGCTGCAGCTCAGTATCGACGCCCCCTCATACCAAGCTGCTGCCTCCATACAGCAGATTATTTGGCATCGGTTCAGGAGGGTTGACCACTGAGGAGATGGTGTGGTTCTCATGAAATATTAAAATATTAAATATTTGTTAAAAGGCACAGATGTCAGTTAACCCTCCACACTAATTTGCAACACTGAATATTTTAAGTTGATGTATGTGAATGAACAAAAAAACAAAATATTTAATCTTGTCTATTGTTCTTGGATTGCATACTGTGGAATTGCAATATTCTAATTGTGTTTCAGGATGTGTTTTTTTTTTTTTTTTTTTTTAAACTGCTGTAGCTTGAAATGACAGTGACTCTAGGGGCCCACAGCATGTTCTCCCACAATAATTACATTAATTTATCAAAAAAATGGGGAGGTGCCCACGATTCTGAGCTCCACTTCTGCACGTGTCGCATACATACTGCTGCCCTTGCTGCACCCCCTGTAAACCAATTTGTTTTGCAAATTCATCTCCAACGGTAACATGACACATTTTGTTGCCGGGTTCTCCGAGTAGTGAGAGTGAAATCCAATTTTTTTTTTTTTTTTCCCCCAGAACAGAAAGAGCTCTACTGGCTCAGGTTTCCTGTTCACCTGAATGAGGTGATTACCTCTGCTTGGCTACTGTTGCACACTATGTTTTCAGCACCTCAGAAGTGGACAGCACCAAGTGTTGCATCTCAGATCTGTTGCACGTTCTCTCATTAACACTTTGCTGTTTGGCTGCACTCGTAAATCCCTTCTGGTTGGGCTTAAGTGCTCTTGCATTTTTTAGGAAAATATTTGGTTTTCTAAACAAGAGCAATGTTGACAATGAGGTAGTCATAGCTTGCAATGTTCCAAACATTAACAATCAACTTATGCAATGTTGAGCATGAGATTTTGTGAATCTCCTGTTAGGCAGCAATCGAAACACGAGGGTGTGTCACAGTCTTGGCTTTTTGTTTTCTTTTTGTTACTGCGTTTTGTTTTCCCCCAGTCATGGTTCATTTATATGTGCAGCTCGGTGCGATTTCCATGTTTATTTTTATTTCATATCAGCTCTATTTTGACACAGAGTACGATTGCCAAGATTTTACTCATCACTCAGTATTTTGGGTGGCTTCAGTGCCATCTTTACCACACTTGTGTTTCAGTGATCTGACTCACAAGAAATCTGTCTCTATCGCTTCTTCCAATAAGATTTAAGGTTTAGGAGGCGTTAGTAATTTAAAAAAAGAAAATGGTGTCACTGCTGCTACAACAGCATCTTATATTCTACTACTGGTAGTAATATTAAAAATAATGTCCTGGATATTTTTGTAGTCCTCAATAGAGTTTAACTGCATGATGCTATACATCATGTTGCTTCATATTCAGCTTAATATTCCAACTTCTTTAAGCCATTTTCTCTAAAAGCTGTGCTTATATGACTTGTACATTAGCAAGGTGGCTGCTCAGGTTGAAAAGGAAATACTACTGAGAATAACAATATCTCACACAAAGCACCAAACAATATACAAAGAGAAATGGATGACTGGATGACACGAAGGAGGAGACTGCTTGAAATAACAACAGGGCAGAGTTGACATGGCTTGTATGTGTGTGTGTGTGTGTGTGTGTGTGTGTGTGTGTGTGTGTGTATCACAGCTCAATAGCTTCAGCATGCGTACTGGGGAAGTGGAAGGTTACAGATATTGTGTGGCATTGCGAATCGTGTCGCTTCCTCTCTATCATACCCCATCAAGGTCATATCCACAGACTGAAAGTGGTGGCCCTGGCCTTTTCCACTCCTGGCTCTTGCAGAGGAATGGGGCCTGCGGACCACTGCTGCTTCTAATCAGGGCTGACGCGTGACTCAGTTGCATGCCAGCTGCACAGCCAAACAGGGATTATGTCCCTGGATGGTGAAGACAAAAAAAAAAGGTCATTGTTGATCTGGCTCTACACCTTTTGGCGAGTTCGGGTTATTTAATTACTTGTGGGTTAGTTCGAATGAAATTTGCTCAAACCACTGAAATGAAATGCTTGAATAACTAAGATCCTGTACACTTTACAATATAGCTGGAAGCCTTATAGTCACTTGTGACACCAGCAGCACATTGTTGGTTAAGTTATAATCTGGGTCATTGTGCCAGTTGATTTTAAAGATTGCTGGAAGGTTGTAAAACAGTACCACAATTCAAATATGGACACTGAAATATATAGAAAAAAAACATGTCTGCATATACAGTGGTAACTAATTTGGAAACCTTGATTGATAATGCTATATATCTGGGAAATAATTGTCAGTAAAATTGCCAGTTATTTTCACTACAGGTGGTACAGTAGGTGGGATGGAAAGGAGGGTGGTCTATAATTTTCTGTAAGCAGAATGCGACTCAGGATTCAGCAAATGTTAGTACATTGGAGCCTGTCATACTGGGAGACACGATGACAAAAAATGTTTTTTGAAAAGCTCAGCTGTGATTCATTAAATATGTGCATGACAAAAATCTACCACGTTTCAATTTTAGCTTGAGACAAACCAGAGAACAGGTTATTGTGCATTTCTTTCCAATATATTTTCAAAATTCATCAAAATGATTGGTTTTTGGCTGTGTCTTATTAACAACCAATAACCAGTAACCAATACACTACCATTCACTGTACAATATCCTAAATGGTATTTGAGGGAAAGAGCAGCTTGGGAAGTGGAAGGAGGAGAAGAATGAGGAACGATCTGGGGTTTGGTCCCCGGTTTAAAACTCAAAACCGTGTTCACATATGGTAATTCAGAAAGCAGAAATACACAGTGTTATATACATAAAAGCTTATTTGATTGGAGCAGAAACCTTAATTTTCTTCTACAGTTTAGAACAGCTTTTATAACTGATGGCCTCCTAAGGTTGATTGTGCCCAACCAGCTTCTGGTCTTGATTAAAAGTCTACTGTATAACAGTGGTGACAAATAGAAATGAAATACTTTAACTGTTCTTAATCATTAGAATATTGCATATTTCTGATGCAATTTAACTGGAAAATCATACAGAATAATGAGTTCTTAGAGTGCAGATAAAAGCCCCTGAAGCTATAATTCATAATAAACATTAAGTATTAAGCTTAAGATATGCGGCCCAGCAGTTAAAGAAAGCAGCCTTGTCTTTCTGCTCAATGCAGGTGTGTTCTGAACATTCAGAAATGTTGCATTACATTGCAAATGTAAGTATTTCAGCTCATCCATCGCTGTTTCTGTGTGACAGCATGAGAAAACGGAGCTGAAACTGCACTGTTAACTAAAATGTGCCCAGGCAGCATAATCAGTGCCCTTAGAGATATAAAACACAATATCACCCTGTCAGGATATACATTATGCAGTTACAGTGCTCTGAAGACAGCAAAGAAACAAGACCCAAATCTACTACACAGCACTGATGGGGAAATCTAGAGGTGGTAAAGACAGCTACTCTCTATGCTCTACTTACTGCATCACTGCAAATCTGCATTTTTCCTTCAATGCCAATAAAACTTGGCGATGTGATATAGGATTGGAGAGATAGACTGGCATTTTGTTAATCACAGAGTAATGTCATGATGTACATTGTATGTGTTTTCCATTCTAAAAGCTAAATTACAGTTAAGCGGCCCAAATTGAGAAGCTTAATTGACTGTGAAAGAACCAGTCAGTCCTAAAATATCATCACATTGCAGCATATTGATACACTATACAACATATTAAAGTATTTGATCAGGGATACTCTGATATTTGGGGACTGTTGGGTTTAATATTTTCTTTTGGCATCTCTAAATGCAAATGATGCTTTAGTAATAAATGTCAACAAAAGAAAATAATACCAAATCCAATAATAGACTGGATCAGTACAAATCTACATTTACCTTCCTTTGCAATCCATCAGTGTCCTTTTTAAATAAACATATGACAGTTTCTTCTGCATACTGGTCGCATTACAAAGGTTAAACATTCACCGTGGCTTACCATCAGCCTGATAACCCACTATCTTCATCACCTCAGCAGTCACTAACTTTGAAATTATTCAAATCCTGACTACCGCTAGGCCACTTGAAACATCATGATTGAACTTGCATCAGATCTTTTTTTTTTTTTTTTTTCCAGAAGCTTCTGATGGGGCTGCTGAGGTCTTACACTGTCTTAGGTGGAGATCACTCAATGAATCTTTCTCTTTCACTCCAGACATTACTCTCAATGGATCAGGCATTCATCTTTTTGAGGTAATATCCACAGGACTCCCTCATGGGAGGCATGTGAGGGTTCTCGATGAAAGGTAGCTTGTGTGTGGGGAAATATAAGAGCAGAAAAGCTGGTCAGCCTTTGTAAATTGGAGTTCTAAGAGTTAAGGTTAAAAGAGCAAGGTCCTGTGAGCTTTCTTTTCTCCTTCCTTATCATGTCACATTAAGGCGATGGCAGATTTACGTGCATGCAATTGATCAGTGAGTGGCATATCTGCCTGGGCGTGAATCAAGAGATTTTTAGCAGCTGCCTGGTTGTCCATCCATCACGCTGATGTCTGCTGTGCCTGAACTGGGCCTGTCATACTTAGATGGCCGAACTGTCTGCGGTATGGGGGATGGTGTTGTAAACACCAGGATAGTCATTTATTTCAATTCACTCCATGTCTGCAGGCATCTCTCATGGGGAACAGATTCATGCTAATTCGTTATAGTATGCATCGGAAATCTCATCTAATGCTGCATTGCAAAATCAATCTTATCCTTGCCCGAGGCTGCTTCATCTATAAAAGGTGTTTGTCTCATGTGTGCTACCTGTGTGAGGAGTCTCCATGCCGTATCAATGTCAGCATTCATTGGGTCTTAGTGGAGCTTTCTGATCTTGGCCAAGAAGCTGTTACCCAAGATTAACCCAGGTTGCATAGCTGCTGAAGAGGAGACGCGTGCGTGCGTGCGTGTGTGTGTGTGTGTGTGTGTGTGTTTGTGGTGCGCGCGCCTATGTGTGTGTGTGAAAAGAAAGACGCAGAGAGTAGGATGCTTGCTTGCTCCCACTCTCCGTTTTGTCTGGTGGCATTCTCCTCAGGATGAGATTTGACAGGAATGGATGATCTAATCACGGATGTCATAGCATAGCTGCTTATTAACTGAGATTTCAAGGGCAAACATTTCCATCATTAGTAGTACTGTATACTGTATAAATGGGAGAGCTCTATGAGCAAGCGCAGTGCTGAATGATGGCTCCTGGTAATGTCACTGAAGCACAGGAGGGACTAGTTGTCTCATTTAATTTTTACTGAATATATTTTAGGAAGTGTCTTTGCGAGGAGCTAATTTATAGAACAAGCATTGATACGTAATGTCCTACTCGAGGACAAAATCTCAGCAGCAATTTAAGTCTTCCTTGAATGCAGAGAGGCAAGAAACTGTCATTAATGGTAAAAATCACATGGGTTGCTTGCATGTCTGTTATGTTGGAGAGTGTTTGCATTCTTACAGTCCTCAAAGAGGAAGTGTGAAAGATGTGTATGAAACTTCAAACATATACAATCTTTTGTGTGTGTGCGCGTGTGTGTGTGTATGTGTGTGTGTGTGTGTGTGTGTGTGTGTTTTTCAGAAATTTCAGGAATCCCTCGTGAGATGTTTCAGATATTATTTGCACATGAGCTTGAGCTGGTGCTTGTATTTTGCTGTTTTCCTTAGTCTCACATTACAGTTAATAACAGGTTGTGGACTGCTGGTCAGAAAAAAATACAGAGATAGGTTAAACACTGTTTTTCTAGTTTTAGCCTCAGATTTTATTTAGTTGCCACTGTGATAATTATCCAGTTGTAAATTTGTAAAATGGGACTTTGCAGAATTATAAACCTTTGTGTTGTGTTGTGTTTAAGCCTTGAAATTCATGGATGCGTTACTTAAATGTCCTGGACTGTATTTCATGTATATGTCTTACCCGTACTTAAAGCCACCTATGCAGCCCCTTGAGTTGTTTTGATATGGGTCTTAGACAGGAAGCACAGTGAAGAGAGTTCACTGTATCTTCAGAATATCAAATGCATTTATGAGGCTAAAAGATTTTCCCACTCATTTCTACTTTGGCTTACCTGTGTGAGATTGACAGCATCTAACTAAATGGTGCTGCATGCCATCCGTTGCTCGTCCACACAAATCACTCATGTCTTTATGTGCTGGAACAGAGTAGAGTGGGTGGCAAGCTGAGAATGTCAGTGTTTTCAAAAAAATGTGGCGAAGACAAATTCTGTTCTGTTTAGTGACGATCATGTCCTGTATGTAATAGCTTTTCTCCCAAACACTCAAGTGTGAGTCAATAAATGTAATGTTGACAGTGGATATACCAGAGCTAAACTCTGTCTAATGATGTTAGGGAGCTTTTGTGCCTCAGCTAAGCCCCTGATAGCCACAACCTAACCTCCACCTCTGAGCGTGATAAGGGTGATGCTCTGATCCTGCTGGATTGAGAAGGTGATTATAGCAGGTTTATTTTGCAGTGTGCAAATGTATGAGCTGGATGATGCCTGCATACATTTTTTGCCGTGGGAACCCAACCAAATTGCATTTCCTAGGAAAGCATTTCAAATGGTATTACGCTTATAACTATATAGCAAGCAGATGTGCATGTGTTTTATCCTTTTTACACCTACAGTACATTTACATTTGCTTAATGAAGGTACTGTGCACAGTACCATATTTACGCTTGTAGCTAGTGTTATGTAGTTTGCTACCTAATTACCTGGCTTGCTCGTTTGTGAAAATGTCATCTGTTACCCTGCTTTGTACCTCTGAGAAAATAGAAAGTCCTGTTCTGTTGACATGCACTCACTGTATGGCCTGAATTCTATTCCAGCACATAGTTAGACACTTTAAATTGGTTGTTATTCCTGAGGTTCACGCCACAGCACCTTATCTGCACATAGTTATCACGCTTAAATCTTTAGTAGCTGTAGTTATGTAACTGAATCTGTAAGAACACTCCCGGCAAGACCATACTAGGCCCACACGCACCAACAGCATGGACATGGCATGATGATTGCTGTTGAATAGTTAAAGGTAAAATCTGTATTTTCAGAAGGCTGCTTTTCATGTCACTGATAGAAGCACAGTGTGTGACGAGTACAAACATTTCATTATCAGCAGTGTAGATATTGGCAGAGTTATATGTCTCCATAAAAGTTATGCGACATAAATCAGGATAACAGCAGATGGAGAGAAATGCATTAACGGTCAAGAAGAAGATCAAGTGGATGATGAGGATAATGATGGCTGTGTTGACGAGGAAGACTACGTACATGCCTGATGGCAGGGATGCTGATGTTGCTGCTGCAGATGTGGATGAGGCCATATCTTTTATGCTTGCAAATGAAGTAAAAAGCCTTTTTACAAATCCAAAACAGCAGTGAGAATAATATGCAGGGACAATCACAAGTAAAAGCACATTATTTAACAAAATAGGCCAATGTCCCAGTGCAGCACTAATAAAGAAAATCTGTTTGTGTTCGATGAGAAGAGTGTTACCATTCTCTTGTCTCTACAGTAAAAATGAAGCTACTGCACACAGCTGGCTAATTTAGCTTAGGGTGAAAACTGGAAATGGGGGAAAAATTAGCCTTTTTCTCTCTAGAGTTAACAAAATTAATCTAGCAGCACCTCTAAACATCATTAATTTATACAGTGTATTTAATCTGTGCAAAAAACAGTGTTCAAAAGCAAAAACTCATTTTTCACGTGGTTATACGTCATACTATAATGTTTGGTATCTGGTAACCAGTACACATAGTTTTTCCTTAAACAGATGTTGAAAAAAGCCATTAACCACAGTACATGGTTATTTTTTGGTTAGCAGTGACAATGGCCAGCTGAAAACACTCAACACACAAAATGAACCGAACAAGACCCATTCTCAGGCGAAAATAAATACTGAATGACATGTATGAGTAATTAAAATTTCAAGTGTCAGTCCAGCCACTATAGATGAGTGCATGCCCATCATAAAACATTGACTTATTGCAATGATGTTGCCTTAAAAAACACAGGAAAGAGGAGAAAGTAGAAAATGCAAGATTCATAAAGCTTGGGGGGAAAGAGAAAGTGTTTGCGACATGACATACATTTGAAGTCGGGACACTGTCTGTGAAAAATATGGATCACACTGAGAGCCTGCAACTGCAACTCAGAAGCCCACAGGACACATAAAACAACCTCATATGTTCCAATTACAATTTCTACCTAATAATCATGCGATCCTACATATCAGGTGCAATGGGAGTAGTGTTTCCTGAGTGAATCAGAGCATGTAGCTGCAGCTACAAGACTAAAGGCAAGGTGACACGTTAAAAGGAAGAGCATCACCTTTGTGTTTCATGCCAGTACTGCTGGTAGGGAAAACTGTATCACCTGGATTGATGATTGAAAAACAGCAAATAAAAACTGGCATTGCTGAGTGTGTTACACTTAATAAATAAGAATTTGGCTTCCCGTCAGCGTGTGACCATCGAATACATGTATAAATTCTCTTAGCAGCTTTCTTGTTAATCTGTAATATCCTCACTGGATGTGGTAAAGATGAGAAAGATGTCCTCAAAATTCAACTACAAAGCCAAACTAAGACAAAGTGACAGAATGAATATACACTCGATCCAAATCATCGCATATATAATGTGGCGCATTATGTTATCTAACGTTGTCATTTCGTATTGCTTTTCATTACGTTTTGTTGTTATCATGCTCTTCTTTTGCTACCACAAAACACAAGCATTTTCTTTAGGATTCACTGTGTGTTTTAAACAAACTGACAAGTGATGATTCAAATACACTGAGACACTGAAACGTCTCTTAAGAACTCCTAACCTGTAGATGTGAGAGAAAGGAAATGGGTCAATAAACAACATCCTTGTCAAATTACTGCTTGGCACAAGTCACCAAATACAAGGACTGACTGTAAACAAACATTGCAAACTGCTTTAAACTGACCTTTGAGGCAAATAGACCTACAGTATTTACCATGGAGGAAAAAAAAGGGTGGTTCAAGGCAAACACTATTATGCAGAAAGTTGAACTTTGCACTGCTTTTATTGGAAAAGCTGTAATAAAACCTATGATATCAAAGAGTTTAAATTGGCTGTAATTAAAAATATCTCAAAAATTATAGTAGCTTTATTTTTAGCCTCGCTAGCGGCACGCCTGCGGCGGCGACATCATTCTGTTGGTTGATTGGTCAGTCCAGCACTTTGTTCTTGACCAAAATATCTCAACACATATTGGATGGATCGCCCTTCAATTTAAGCACATGGCTTTTACCACGAACAGTGACAGCATACGGTAATAATATGTGCAACTTCAGAGGGTGCAGTTGATTCGGTTATTGTCCAAACAGTTTTTCCTGGGCTTAGATCACATTTTTAAAGTGTAAGGCATTTTATCATAGTGCTGTTAACGGCTGAATGTGGGGATGCAAAATGTCTGCTTTCAAATACAGTGTATTATTTCACAGTTTCATGATTTCTCCCTCTGTAGACTCACTCGAAGTAATTTGCCTGATTTTCTTTCTTATGTTGAAAATAGAGCAACAAAATAATTTACAAAAAAACCTGCAGCCTATGTTATGTCCTCCAATTTCAGTTACAATGCAGCATTTTGGCTTTATTTGGAGAAGTCTTTGGAATCAGCCAGTCTGATTGATCTGTCATCGCATATTCAGCCTTAAAATGCAGACACCACAAAAGGAATATGAGATGGCACAGAGCTTGTAAAGCTGTAACAGACAGATGAGTCTGATCTAGTGTCAAATGAGCTTAAATGGCACTATATGAATGATATGACTAACACATACATGCAGAAAGAGCTGTGCAAAAACTAAACACAAAAAAACCCCACATTTTTTCATATATTATGAATATATGAAAAAATGTGGGGTTTTTTTGTGTTTAGTTTTTGCACAGCTCTTTCTGCATATATATATATATATGTATATATAATATATATATTGCATGTTCTCCCTGTGCTTGTGCTTGTGTGGGTTTACTCCAGGTACTCTGGTTTCCTCCCACAGTCCAAAAACATGTATGTCAGGTTGATTGGTGACTCTAAATTGCCCATAGGAGTGAGTGTGAGTGTGTGAGGTTGTTTGTCTCTATGTGGCCCTGTGATGGACTGGTGACCTGTCCAGGGTGTACCCCTGCCTTTCACCCAAAGAGAGCTGGGATAGGCTCCAGCTGATCCCTGGGACCCTAAGGAATAAGTGGATATAGAAAATGGATGGATGGATATACAGTATCTGTCATGATCTGATATAGTGTCGATTCATAATGGAAAACATTATTTCCTGTAAGAAATTTAAGCCATCATGCCGAGTCTGATTTTTCGTTGTAATTCCAGTAAATTTGCAAACTAATATATTTTTAAGTAATCTAATTGGTAGAATGGAAATAAAAGGTGGAATGTCTCATCATTCAAATCTTAAGTCCTGAGCTGGTACAGATTTACAGAGGAGTCGCCGGCATGGCGAACACAGGCAGAATTCATTCCGACCTCAACCCCACCAACAACAGCTCACTGAGGCCACTTTTATAGGCGCCTAGTAAACAGTGTGAGAAGCTTCAGCTGGGCCAGACTGAGGTAGCAGCTTGTTAGAGTGAACCCACACAGCTGAGCAGCCTTCTGTGGCTTTGTCCTGAATGCCGCAGGGTGGAGGGTGGGTGCTGTCCTTGTAACTGGGCTGTAGATCCCCAGGTGGTATAAGTGCCGGAGTGACAACCCCTTACTGGCTTTTGTTCGCTTTTATTTGCATTCACATCTTATTTCTATACACTAATTTCAATGCAGCACAGTTTATGCATGAACTTATTATTAGTATTATTATTATTTGCAACTAATCAGGACCTCCTCGAGTTAAGATGTTTTATTATTCATGAAAAAACCTCTTTATATTGCTATATGCATATTGCTATACCTTTGTATTTTCCTTGAACATGTATGGTTTATGTATTTGTACAGTCGCATAAATTTGCATTAATGTACAAGGCAACCTGAAATCCATATAGATGTTGGCAATATTTTGATAATTACTATGGTCATTAGTTATTATTTTCTTGATTGCAGCACTAAAGTATTTGTGTAGTGGGTTAGGTTCTGCTCTTATAGAGGAAGTAGAGGAATGCAGTAGAATATACCTTTTATCTATCTATCTATCTATGTATGACTATGACCTGTATTTGTCTACTGCTGTGGAGCACTGTTTTAGCAGAGATTCGATTCAGTAGCACGATTACATTTGTATTACTAACCAGATATAGGGTAACATGATAAAAAATATTTTTTCTCTCTTTGAAAGGCAGTTGAAAGATTATTGTTTTTGTTCTACTTAATTGCAAATTCTGCAAAGTCTGAGCTATGCAAATCTTTAATAAAATTGACAATTTACCTTTTAGAAGCAGAAATGCTGACATGCTGCGAAAGGTTTGGTGGAGCATTAAAAATCTCCTTGCTCTTTGTTTCCTATTCATCAGTACTTCCCAGAGTGCTGACCCAGACCAACTCCTGTGGTCCCTCTGGAGAAGAAACGGAGAAGCCCAAATTATATTCATGAAAATGTTTTTTAAACATTCATGACTAACTACATACAGTATCTTTATACTTGAGGTTTGTCCATGAAGGTCAAAAGGTAACCAAATGTCTTCCCCTGTTATGAGTACAAGTCTTATAGGTGCAATGTCTCCTGATCACACTTGTTTAAATATTAAGGAGTAAATAAATGCTGAACTGTAGATTTGGAGGATGGTAAAATTTTATCACCAGAAGTAAGAACCAGTGTGTCTGTTCTCAGTTTTCAGCAGAACTCTGAACTCTACATGCTCCTACACTTTGTCCTCACTTTTTGAGTGTCTGGGTTATTTGAAGAAATCAGTTCCCTGTCTATAATTACTGAAACATTCAACTAGATGGCTGCATGAAGGATTAATTATGAGACAGCAAACAAAGCCATTTTCAGCTAAGCACAACTTAAAGACCGTCTATGCTTAAAAATTATATGGCAGCAAAAAAAAACCCAAAAAACTTTGATTAAAAAAATATTTGAACTTGTGCACAAAGTTCCAAGAAAGCAAGAATTCCATGTGATGTCTTTAATGTCTAATCCAAAGTTTTCATCAAAGAACATGTCCCAGTGCATGTAGATCAGGCTAGTCTTTGTTGTGTATATGGCCAAATTAGAATTAAATTATAAATTGGTTAATTAAAACTGCATCATTTTTGTAGTCATTGTTTCCTACTATGATCAATAAAACTAATTTTTAAGGCTCTTTATGTAACTTGAAATAGCTCAGAATGATTCAACATTTACCTGTGATGTTTCAGGCAAAGATACTGTTTTGATCCATGGAACAGACTGTGTGACAGTCTGCTATTTAATGGCATTTGTTCCTACGGTTCGGTGTGAGCTGCAAATTTAGAACCAAGGACACAGAAGTATGACTTAGACTTTTACAGGTTCATTAATGACCACATATGTCATGTTGAACTTTATCCAACTCAACTCACAACAACTAAACATAATCTGACAGTTAAACCTGCATTAAGCTGTAATTTTTGCTATAACAAAAACTCAATTGAGTCAGTTTACTGTGAAAGAGCTCGCCCATCCCAAAAGAAAGTATAACTCAATGCTATAGTTCTATGCAACATTTATCTCATTGTTTTAAAGAGTTGATTCTTACTGTTTTCAACCAAACATCTGGGCAAAATGTTTCATTTGGCCTGAGGTCCAAAGAAAACCAGTTAAAAAATTCAATGAATTTGACTCAAAGTTCATATGGTAGCACAATGAATCATCACACTGTTGTTTTCAAAAATAATTGTTGCTCACTCTGGATTTAGGAAAACAAAGTTTTTAATGAAAAGAGATTAGATTAGATCTTTCGCCATAAGAACCGAGCTGGGACTGCTCTGCCCCTACAGAGGGCTTATTGTAAAATCTCAGCAGACTTGAGGTAACAGCTACGGTATTGTAGATCTTCACACCAGCTTGAGAGATACTTAACACGTCTATCTTACCCATCCAAGAAAATTATTTCTGTCTCATTCTACTTTACAGAAATTTCCTTGACAATCAAAGGGAATCTTGTTTGCATCTCATCATGGCAAGTCCCCAGGCATTTACTTCCAGCATCCCTCAGACTATATGAACCCCGAGGCTGAGGGGGTAAAAGATTACAGGGGTGTGGTGAGAAGCCATTACTCGCAGCAAAACTTTAACTCAATGCATGAACCCATGACAGACCCATGCCTCAAGTAGATTGGGCGTGCATATTGAGTGCAGTTTGCCTTATTTTTGCTCCTATAGGCCTATTGGAATGGCTTTCATAGTCTTGCAGGCTCCATTTACAGAGTGACGTGGTTTTCTACCTCCACTGGTCCTCTAATAGGAAAATTGATGGGTGAAAAGAGCAGCACTAAACAGCTGGAGAACCATGTAATACAATACAAAAGCTGCGTTCTTATGTAGTGTAACCTTAGAACATGTTTGGCTAAAATGTTGATGACCAGCATGATTTTCAAAATGCTTACATTTAATTTAACAGAAGCCAGTGCATGTATTAGAGTCATGCAGCAAGATAAGACAATCTTGGCCCATGCCTTATAAATACTCAAACAGCAGAATGTAAAATACCTTTTCAACAAGCAATTAGAGCCTAATTAAATACATGAAATACACATGGAAATGTTGTTATTGTAATCCTGTTAAACCTGGTTATGACAAGAAAAGGTTTTAGCCAAAGCACAGCAGAGTCCATACAGTTACACTGAGCTGCACAGTCTATTAGAAAGGTTCATTATTGCAAATACCTGTCTGAATATTGTCAAGCAGACTTGCAGCAGTTGAAAGAGTTGGTCATTTGATTCACTCTCCACCTCCAGTTTTTACTCTTTCATCTGATTATCCAATTGATTCTTCAGAGGAAGGCTTTAAGATCACTAGTGTTCACTGAAACATTACTGAGTATCCCACAACAATCCCTGTTGTTCAGTGTCAGCCGTGGATTCAAGCAAAAACTGTTCAGTCCCATTCCCCGCAGTGTGAGTCTGTGTGATATCTGCACATGCACACTCAGTAACTGGTGAACCTCCAGCTCGTCTGCCTGCCCGTCTGCCCTTCCCCAGGGTTGCAGGTTGACTTTTAAAAGCAGCATTCCTCTTGCTCTCCCCCACTGTAGTGCTAGTTCTATAACAGATTGATCCTGGAGATGATCAATTCAAGAGAATATATTGATTGAGTTCCATATTTTCAACTGTATAAGTGCTCTGCTTCTCTCTCTTCACAGCCCTTCTTGTAGAAGAGTAGCAGCTGTAGTGTCCCACTCCAATACAGTTTCTCTTCAATCATCTGCACTTTACTGTATAGCTGGGGACAATTCATGTCCCCATTCATATACTAGCAGCCCAAATAATATATACTGTAGAGTATACAGTGACAGTAGATGTGGTATAATAATCCATGGTTGTGTGCGATGTTGCAGCAGTGTAACATAGCACAGTATCTGCAATTTAATGGTGGCATCAAGGGTGTGTGGTATAATTGTCCTTAATAATAATAATAATACACTGAACTATAGTACAAATGTGCTACTTTAGACATGTTTCCAATGTGAGCTCTAATAGCAATAGACAAATTGCTGCACTAGCTCAACTATGGTATAAGTGCATTTTTTATGGTGTTACTGTGGTACTTTGTTGATTGCTGCAGTGGAAACTAAAACATTCCAGTCACCTAACATTGTAATTTTTGTAGTAGCGTAAGAAGAATTCATTCAAAATGTTGAGGAAAAATATGGGCAAGGTGAAAATATACCTTTTTCTGAAATAACTAACAACAAATCCAACAGACGTGATGAAATCCATAATTTTACGTAAGAAGATTTTTTAATGGTAGAGGATTGATTGGGTTAGCTCCAGTCCCCACTGAAATGAGATTAACTGGCCACCTCTGGTGTCCTCCCATCAGTTTCTGACCATGATGGGTAATGGGCCTGTTGTTTGTAATGAAGAAAGAGCATGTTACTCAGTGAGAAAAGCCATTACATGTAGAGGAGGCAACACAATGACCCTCTTAACTGTAATCACCTTAGTTTCAAGTTCATATGTTTTAGTTTTAGTGATCAACAGTGGGCTCTCTGTAGACAGAAGAGTAGCTGATCCTGGGTTTCCACACAGCAGCGACCCCGATTTGACCTCACTACTGTATATTTCATTGAATTGTTATTACTTTTTTAAAGAGTCCAGGCTATACCAATGCTGTCAGTTTATAGACGCTGCAGTATTTTCCATTTTCCTTATATGACGATACATTTTGGTGGGTTTTGGACTTTTAACAATTTTTGAAGTGTTACTGTAATATAGATTTTCTCTTAAAACTTGTAGCAGGGGTTAGAAATAAACATTTCCTTCAAAAATTCCCATGGTAAGTAGATGTGTACTGAATCAGCTTAAAGGTTGCTTTTTACAAGAGCAAAGAAACGACATTGCCACAGCAACATCATTTCATCAGACCCCGTCGGAAAAATAGGATTTTGTATGTTGCGTCTGCCCCGTGTGTGTTAGCAGTCCCTGGGCTATTTTAAGGGTTGGTGAAAACAATGGGAGCAATGGGGAGTGGGTGATCTCCATAGGAAACATGGCGGTTGTCACAGATACAAATAAGGTCATCCAGGATAGAAACAAAACCATTCTTTCATTGGGTTTACTGCTGGTATGGGCCATCTACTGTACTCTTTTTTTTTTTTTTTTATCACACCTTATTTATCTTAGCTTTTAAACAAATCCTTCCCTTCTCCATGTGAAAGTTGCGGGTCATTACGTTATTTCAGTTGTCTAGCTGGGTTGATTTGCCATATAGTTCATGTCTTATATGATGTCTTTTAAGACATATAAAGTTGCAATTAACAAGTGCAAATAGCAGTTGCTGCAACACAGTTACTGTTGTTATGTAGTGAGGCCATAAAGCTCAGTGTAAATGCATGCCTCCTTGGCTTTTACTAATGTTTGTTTGACTGAATCAGCACGAGCTGAAGTTGGTCATGTATATAAAGCTGCGACAGGCTCTCAGAGGCATTTCACACTCCACACCTGACCCTGACCAACTGCAATTTTTCCCGTGCAAAGAGTGTCAGTTTTTATGACCTTCCAGGATACAACCATTCCCCTGATAAACCCGTCTATCAGACGGGTTTTCTTCCAGCCTGAAGCTTTCTGAGACTTGGGAGAGAAAGTTTGATTTATTTGCTGTGATGCACTTTTTCTTGCAACATCCTTACCTTTAGCAAATATAACCAACTGTAGTAGTCCCTCATCTTCTGGAGACCCAACAGAGCCTGTAATTCCCTGCAGACTCGAACACATATTATATTTCTGTATGTGGTGGAGATGATATTGGGCCAAACCTGCATGAAATGTTTCTGCTCCTAGCTGAGAAATGGCTATTAATGAGGAAAAACCCAGTTTACCATAACAAAAATGATTTATTGCTTTCAGACAAATTAGCTCTTTTTTTTTTTTTTTTGGTTTATTGCAAATCCCAGAGCTTTAACTTGACACATTATTTACAGTAAAGTATTTATTGTAGACAGATTGATTGAATCGGTAATCCACTACAGCATTCTTTTCTGAGGAGACACTGTGACTTTGGTACATTTTGTGAATGTTAAGAGCAGGAAGCTCAACATCTATTATACAACCTGTTTTTTTTTTTTTTTGTTTTTTTTTAAATCAAATATTTTTGAGTTTTTGATGTTTGGTATGCAGATCTGCACTATTGTCCCACCCTTTTGTGCAAATTGGTTGTAATAGATTGTGGTAACTGATTGTGTTTTTGATCATTTAATTGGATCACACAACGGAATTGCTCTTTTATGTGTTTTTAATAGGTTTTGGACAGCAGTGAGCTCTTTGGCACAGAGGCATAAGCAATACCAAGTTGCGGATACACAGACAATACTTGCCTGTAGAATAAATTCATTATTGGCCTTGCGCTCTATAGGGAAATTGTTGTTAATAATGAAAAGATAATAAACTCTACCCTTGTCCTTTAAATACAAATTGTGTCTCTTAGTATTTGTATGTTTACTTTCCACAGACATAATTCCAGAGGATGACTGAAAGACAGTTATAGCTTTTAGCCTGAATGCTAATAATGATGAATCAGGTGGGGTTCCCAGTTCAGTCTAAGACATGTGTTATTATCCTTAGGCCTGGGAGGTTGTTATTACAAAGTATTGAATTTTTTGTTTCTTCATTTGTTTCTAACACAGACCTGTTCCTCTTCATCACTCCCAGCCTCTGGCCTGCATGTGTTGTTTGGCTATATCATCTTAGCTTGAGCCCAGGGAGGGCAGAGAGCTTAAAGGACTGAACATCTCTGAAGTTAGTGAGGCCATCCATTGAACCAAAAACATCTCTGGGGATTCTTATAAAACAGACTTTTCCTGCCAGCTTCTTGAAAATCAGCACAGGTCTCAGCAAACTAGTGAGACCCCCGGTTTCCCTTTGTGCCTGAGTGCTGAGACATGAGTTGTAATGCCAGCACTGAGATGCGCCTCGGCCAAAGCATCACACTGAGGGCCTGTTGCTGGAGCCTCCAGGCCATATTTGATCTTCATGGGATGCAGCAGTCAACAATAAGTTACCTATAAATAAGCTATGCAAATGTGCATCACAGAATTTCAAATTAAAACAATGAAACCTCTCTATCACTCCCATTCATAATGACTGTAGCTTTTTTGTGTCAGTTGTTAGTCATTTTTCCAGCTATTCATTACATGTTCCTCTTTATGTCTTAGGATGTTGGGAGGCTGAGAAATAATGGAGGCTGTACCTAGGCTGTGTGCCTAGCTAACCCATGGAGAATTGACGGGAACAGTGCTGGATGGAGGCCAAGACACTGGATGGCGAAGACGAGGAAGCGCACAGTATTGTGGATCGCTTGTGTTGTTTGTTCTCTTTCTCAGTCAATCCAAAGTAGATGCAAAGTATTCTGCATTGTGCCTCGTTTGTTCACTCTGTCACGTGTCACCCATGGAGAGATGGCAAAAAAGAATCTGGATAGACAGTCAAGGCTAAAGAAACTCTTCTACTGCATATAGGAGCTGTAGTCTTAGTCCGGCTAATTTTAGGGTGATAACAAAATAAGACCAGACACTAGATAACATTTCCTCACAGCTGTGTTGAATACATATAAATTAGAGACTTCAGGAGCCAGTAGCTGCAGACAGTAATCATCATGGGCAGGTGTAAAGGCAGGGCTTCCTGGTTGCTGTTTCTAGCTGGGTTGGTACTAACAGGAATAGCTTTGGAATATGAGGGGGTTCCTGGTCAATGGACACGCTATGGCCAGTGGGATGCCAAAACAACAGGTGAGCTCAGCTTTATTCTGAAAACCAGCATCAGCAAAGCCCTGGTGCTGTATCTGGATGATGGAGGGAACTGTGATTTCCTGGAGCTTCTAATTGCAGATGGAAGGCTCCAGATGCGCTTCACCATCCATTGCGCTGAGCCGGCCTCTTTGCATACAGAGACACGGATCAACGACCAGCGCTGGCACAGAATCCTTCTTTCACGTAATTACCGAGAGACCAAGCTGGTGGTGGACAACGAGGAGAAAGTGTCTGAGGTGAAGTCCAAAAGAAAAGAGATGGTAGTGGCCAGTGACCTCTATGTAGGGGGGATCTCACCTGATGTGCGTCTCTCCGCCCTGACATCTAGCACTGTTAAATATGAGCCACCGTTCCAGGGCCTTATAGCCAATTTGAAACTAGGGGAGGCACTACCAGTACTTTTGGATGGTCAAGCTGTTCATAGTGATTTGGAGTACATATGTGTCGCACACTCTCCCTGCAACAACAAGGGCCTGTGCTCTGTCAGCCAAGGAGAAGTCCTCTGCGATTGTGTCAATACCAGCTACAGGGGAAGGTACTGCCATGAAGGTGAGAAAAATATCATCCTTCTCTTGTGCGTCACATGTATTTTTAGAACATTTAGAACAGAAGTATTTTAGTCATTTTTGCCTTGTAAGCAGGGGAAAACACACATTGCCAACACTGACCACTATAAGCAAATAGTCATATCAGACCATTTATCTTCAGTATCTAATTATCTTAAAAACTAATTTTATGATATTATCTGAAGAGTTACACATAAAAGAAGCACTTGTTCTCTATGGGACAACAAACATTTAAATGTTTAAAATGACTAAAACATTTAAAGACTGCTATACATTATTTTTAATCTATAAAATTGATATAGATATATAAGATATAGATATAGAATTTGAATATACAGATTGTGCAGTTAACTGTGTAGTCATTAATAGTATTATTAGTAATAGTAGTAGTAGTATTTTGTAATACAATTGAACTGCACATTCAACTGCAAACCTTTGGCTTTTAAATGGTTAAAATATCTTATTAATATCCCCTTCTCTGTATATGTACTCAATGAGCTCAAGAGAATAATCAATGGAGCCCACTTGAAGGTGCAGTGGTTAAAAGCTACTTGGGCATTTGAGTCTACAGTAGCTCTCTCAGCAATTATCTTCACAAGTCATGGAGGACAACAGCTTCCTAATGTGATGGCTGCTTTCAACACAGAGACATTTAACAGGCTACTAAAATAAATGTCATTTTCCCATTCTTCAGAGTCTACAAGGTAGTAACAGTAAGGATAAAACTTGGCATTTTAAAGTGAACTATGCTCCTTGTTACTTTTAATATAGATTTGAGTTGAAGTGATTAAGACTTTTTATACTTTGCCAAAAGAGGTTTCCTTTTTATAAATGTTAGTCAGTCATTAATACACTTTTAGCTTGGAAGCTGTACAGCTTTCGTTCCTTCTCGGGTCAAGGGCTATAAAGACATACAGTAAGACGATCGTAGCTGGGATCCTTTAGTCAAGCACTGGAATCAACTTAAAAGCCAAAAGTACAAAGAGATATTATAACATTGGGGTGAATGTAAGTGACTATAGCCAAGCTGGAACTATTTACAACAATCCACTCAAAGATATCGTATTCCGTTTGAACTGGAATATGACTCTGCATGTGATTATACGCCACAGACTCTAAGCTAAAATTGTGTGCCATCATTATTGTCAGTATTGTTCATGCTGAAACCTAAAGTAGTTTAACAGAACAGACTCATGTCTGTGATGTCTAAATGTAGGTAATGGACTGGTGGTGTTTGATATTTACATATTATACAGACAACATTAAATATGTCTCTTTTTCTTTATCGTCCTACAGCCGTCCCGAAAGAAGTAGAAGGTAAGACAAAGCATTATATTATGAGCATACGAGATGAGAATGATTTGTTTTTTGTGATGCTGTTATTTGGAAAAGCGATTACCACAGCATCAGTGTGTGCCAATGTGTTCAGTTATTATAAGATTGTTATTGTCAGTTTGGACTGCAGTTCTGACATCCGACAAATTAAGCTGAAAGGAGATATACTATCACTGGTCACGGGGTCACCAAGGAAAAAGCACTTAATGTGCTGAATGTTCATTGTATATATAATCAGCGTGCTCAAGGTGACTGGAGAGGTCTGCAGAGTATGTGGGTGTCACGCAATATGGGGAGCATTTATATACTGCATTACAGAGAAAGTGACTGTACAGAGATGCTTTGTTTTATTATTTATAACTTCTGTATTTTCCCTGTCCCCTCGGTGCATATTTTCATCTAAACTACTGTTTACTGTTAAAATTGATGAAGTTCTTTATGCCATTATGCTCAGTGGGTGGACTCAAACATGGTGACATAAATCCCCTGGCACAACATGGCTGAATACCGAGACCTTGATATTCATCAAATTGTAATAATGTTTTCATAATGTTGTTTTTTCATAAGTGCACTTAAAATTATTTTCTTAAGAAGAACAAATGTGTTTTGGCAGGAAAGGAGACATTTGATATTAGCAACATTTTTAACTTAACACAATTAAACAAGATTGGTTTCTAATGAGGTGCGCATACTGAACGCAAAATGAAGATTGAACGTGAGAGGGGAGATTTGTTTAGTCGGCAGTAGAGCAAGACATCCATCTCCCCAGTAAGTACTGCTGGTTTTGGTGAAAGGGTAGCCAACAGGCTCAGGAGACCAGCACAAGGGGCACAGAACCATTACACATTATAAATCACTGTTACTGACTCAAAATGCACAGAACTATGCACCTGTTTTCTGAAATCCTGCTTCTGACACTTATTTGGTGTATGACAGCAAACACACCGAAGACTGCAAAATGTTAGTCCTCATATATGACCTCTTAATAATGTGCAGAACACAAAGATATGAGTACAGAATAGATTTAATCACCACACACACATACATCTTGATTTACATAATTAAAATGTAATGTGTTAGAGGTGATACATGTTTGGGTTTTGATTCTCTACGATGTATTTAAGTAAGACTAGATATATGTGGTATATGGATATATGCTTCAGTAATAGTTTATAGGTTTCATTGCTCCACTCTTACCAAAAACACATTAATCATTCTTTATATGAGCAAAGATGGTAGGGCTCTGCTCACAGCAAAAACGGCTGCCATTATTAAATGGCATGCTGCACAGAGAGCACATCAGAATGCTTATTGGATTAAAGCTTGACATGGAGAAGATCCCCAACGCACAGTGCATGAAAACAACGACAGCAGCAAAATCACACTCCCCAGATATCTATCCACCACTACAAACCACTTCATGTACTTTTTTCAGCAAGTCTTTGTTGTTTTGGCACTGACAGAAAAAGACGAATCTATGCATTAACTAAATTGCTTCCACCTCCCAGAGATGGCAAAAATGGTAACCCATATGCTATATTTGGCCTCGGCTGTGGGTTTTAAGCACTGGAGGAATTATCTTTTTTGTCTGAAGAACTGCTTTAAGGCAGTGAAAGCCTTTGTCACAGCAGGTGAGTCTTCTGAGTTCATCTACAATATGCAGCACGTGGGCTCCCATCGACCCATGCGGACAAAGGGCATTGTGGGGCATGCTCTAGTGAAAAAAAGAGTCCAGCGTCCTCTGATGTTTTGTGAGCAGAAAAAAAAAACCAGGTCTGTGAACGAGAGATAAGGGCAGCCACCACACAAGGCAAATCAGAACAGAGAGAAATCTCTCTAACGTATAGGAAATCCTTCACAACACACACATACCAAGTACCAACATATTGTCATCATTGTTTTATTTTTGTTTTTGTTTTTTTTTTTCCTTTGGATTTTTATGTTTAGGCACACAGTAATAACACACAAAGAACAGGGATGAAAAACATGCATAGAAAGCACAGAAAGAGAGAAAGCTGGTCCTGGTGGGCTTGCATCTTTGAGCAGTGGTGACCTTGGTCTAATCCCTCATTACAACAGGCTCCATAATAGTACACTTTTCCATGAAAAAACAAATTTGGCAAATCCTAATCCTCATGCAATGGGTCTTTCTTCTTAGTTACTCACTAATTAATGTCACAATTATGACTGAGCTCCTTAAACATCTGCATCATTCTTTTCACTACGTGTGTTCAATTAAACTTACTAGGAGAGCAGTGTTTGTATTCTTAGACATATTTCCAAAAACTCATTCTGTCATAATCTAAACACTGAACAAAAGATAAGATCAAGATGTATAAGATGTTTAGCAGCCACAAAACATAAAATCTCTACCTTATTTTAATGAAGCATTTCTAACCCTCATGTTTTATTAATGAATGCTACTTTTCTTAATTTATTTATATAAGTCTTGACAACTGAGAAATGTAAAGATACATGTTCACGTAATGATAAGATTAGTGTAAAGAAAAAGAGGATGACTAAAAGGTCAAAAAAAGGCAATAGGGAATACATGCAACTTAATATGCAGTTTCTGTTACATTTTGTGGTACCCTTTGATACATAAGGAGCCTCCTCACTGGAGCAATTTTTATTCATAATAACAACATGTCAGCTATGCAAAAGTAATTTATTTTATGCCAGCATGGCAGCAGTATTATTATTACCCTCATTTTATCTGCCATACTGTCCCCCCTGTTAACTTTTACCCATGAAATTTACACTCAATAACTTCAGATAGAAAAAGTCTGCTACACTGCTCAATAAGGGCCCAAACCTCCCAACATTCAGTTGTCAAAGCAGCACTAATGGTTATTCAATGGGACATGGCCATGTCTGCGACATCTTCGATGGTTTGAAAACACAGCGCCGTTCAGCTGCAGTTGGTGGTGGTTTATGATTTCTTATAGATTTACTGAAGGTAGATGTAGATAAGTAAAGGCATATGTATGCCCAGCAAACATTTAACTAATACTGTACCATTAAACAGTTGCTGTTCACAGTCCCTTATGGAGTGTCAAGATGAAATGATCAATGACACCACATCCACAAAATAAATCAGCTAAATTACTGATTACAAATAGCCTCAGGGCTGTTTTATTTATGACAGAAAACATTGATATTTCATTATATAATGAGGCCAAATTAAAATAATCATAAAAGCAACATGCTAATATTTTAATCAAAATAAGCTTTCATCACCTGGTTTTAGATTTTGTTTGCCCTGCGACTCATTTCATACCGTTATGATTGCCACTTACATGAAAATTGAAGAATTACTGGTAGGAAGGGTTTATTTCCATGCAGGCTAGCCCCTCTAATGGGACTCTACAGGTATAGAATTGGATGTCAGGCTCAGCCAAGTAGGATGAGCATATTCTCTGGGTGGCTGCCTCCATACAAGGACAGCAACAGCACCACTCCTCAACCACTTCTTTCTTCAACTGTACAAACAGTAACGACATAGTCAAAGTCAAAGATTACTTTGTTTGCTGCTGCACTTGGTAAGTGCTGCCTGCCCCAACCTGACCGGTTTTGTTCACCACCATCGGTCTCCATTAGTCAGAGATGCATTAGTCAGGGTTGCAGGTCAATATTCCTCACCCCAGTGGTTGACAAAAATCAGAAGTGTATGGAGTCATTGTAGCTGTGAATTCTTTGGGTCAAGCTCTTTTCTCCAGCTACACAAAAAAATCACCAGTGTGAAGGGTTCCACAGGCAGTTCGCCTCTTGATGAAGCTATCGCTTCTGGTTTTGTGACTGCTTCTGCTTATTAGCTGGCTAATGGGCAGTGTACCACTCCATCACCCCACTTGGTAAAAAGATAAACAGATGGAAAGAAATGTTGCCAGATATCCATGTTATTTTGGTCAGTGGTTGCTTACTGTGCAGACTGGGCTTTCCTTTGTCTTTGTCAAAGTTGATAATAAGTAAAACTCTCTTTTAGTCCCTCCTGGTCATTTACCTTTCTCTTTGAAGGCATAAGGATGAGGAGAGGATTTAGACTGTAAAGATGATGATGTTTGAGCTTAGGTCTAGTCATATAGAGTAGTTCTGCTAAGAAAAAGATACTGTAATCTGATGAGTGATAATTGGAAGAAGAAGGGTCTAATTTATTTTGCCTTGTCTATACATAAGTTGGCTCGTCATGCATGATGCACATAGGCAGTGGGGGTGCACACTGCAGTTCTTTGTTCTGCTATGTAGACAGGTTTGTGGGTGAATCCTGTCTAAGCAGAGGCTCAGTCACTGGCTTTGCAATGGCACACTGTATCAAAAGCCTACGTTTTGGCAGGCAGGGACCTTCCCAGGGGTAATCATGTCCATTCCACACCAAGAGTTGCAGCATGAACAGCCTTGTTCAGTGGAACGTGTAGAGGAGATTTGTGCAACAGTGATTGCCCCCTTTATAAGGTTTTACCTAATGACTGAATTGGGACTTCAACTCTGTGAGAGCGACTGGCTCTATGAGAGTCTTCGAGAGCTGAGGCACTGATAAGAGCTGTTTGTGTTGGCGGGCACAGTGGGGCTCATGTACTCACAGAAGTGTTACAGCGCGTCATCCCCATCTTCTTTTTGGCAAAGAGGAGCAGGTGAGGTATGGCGGATCATTTCTGGCTGACCTCTTGAGATGTTTGTCTGTGCTACTCTGCGGGTGTGTGACTAAAACATAGGGTGTTGGTGCACACAAAACTGAGTGCAGATTTTGCTTTTCATTTTGTTTCCATACTGTTAAGAGAGTATATCAACGCTGAAATCATCAGCAGTCCAAAAATGCGCAACCTCAGTCAGGGGTTATGGCGTTCGTCTTATTTTGTAGAAGGATTTCAACCATTAACTCCTGTATGTGTTGGCCTCTGTGATGAGCACAGCAACCTCTACGCTGGACTACCCACTCTGCCTTCATTTTGACAGAATATGGTGGTTGGATGCTGCATGTTTTTCTTGGTTTCCCTGCTTTATGATGTTTATGGTCTGTGAGGATTTAGAATCAGATCATTTCTCACCTCCCCTCAGCTTTTTCTTTTCCCAGAATCAAAAGGTCAGGTGTGGAGAATATTACTGGGTGGTTACATGAAGGTTGTTAAGTCATTATGACAGAGGGGTAGTCTTCAGTCTCCCTTTATAAACCTACTGGGCTCGATTAGATGGTAAATCCTCTGTGAAATATGCCTGTTGCTCAAGATTTAGTGGCCAAGGAATGGTGTCACTTCTGTCCTTTCCTAAAACTTTGTGATATAGAAGGTTAAATACGCTCATCTGGATTGGCTGAGCACTTACATGCAAAATATCTACGTAGAGAGGAAGAGATGAGTGGCTAAAGCCTATAGGGCCTTTTTTATGACATTACGTAGTCGCGATATAAAGCTGGTTTTATGTATATCTGATACATCTCAAACGCTGTCTGCATCAAGTAAACATACAGTATGTGTTCCATTTAGAAAAAAGCATCTGTGTGAGCAACTACCTATGAGGGTTGCACCAATCAAGATGTTTTTTTCTTTCCTTGCCTTCCCTCTCCTCCCTTGAGATGTTTGTCTGTTTTTAGTTTGATTTCCCTTTTATATTTTACTTTGAACTTTGACATCCGTACCTACCCCAGGATGTCTGTCACAAACTGCAGTCCAACATTGTGACAATGCTTTTGTTCTCCCAAACCTCTTTATGAACTTCCTGTTTTTCGTATCCTTTTTCTGTTCTTTCCCTCAAGGTCTGGCGCACCTGATGTTAAATCGCCAAGGTATGGGGTCTGTTGGTTTGCTTTTCCTTCCCAGCCACCCGATCACAACATTTCCCTTCCCCTGAAATCATTTTAGTTAAATGTGCTGCACTAATATTTCCTCTCCTCTTTTCTCATATACTTGCCTATTCGTTTTTGCTTCCTGTCATGTTATGCTCACTACTCACTCAATTTTTGTCCGTCAAACCCTTGTCCTGACCACTGACTGAGCTACTGGAACATCACCTTTGACCTCTGCAGTTTTTCGCCAAGGTAATGCATCTATGCTCAAAGCATTTCTTCGGTTTAGTTTCATGGTGTTTTCAAAGGAAGTAAAGAGGTGACAGTAATAAAAAAATAAAGGGATTTCTTACCCAGGATGTCATTCAGGTCCAGACAAAAAGCGATTTATAGACTTTTCTTTGGTAAAAAGTATAGTATACTCAAATATATTATCATAAGATTTTTTTTTTTCCTTTTTCTGTATGCTTGAGGGTATTATGTATATTTAGTGTTTTGTTTATTTTTTTTTCTTTTCATCAGTTATAAAATGGTGCTGTCTTTTTAAATGTATGGTCATTGTTTTGGGGTTGCAAATAACATTCCCTTTAAATGTTTCCTACATTCAACATGTGTACATTAGTGTACACATTTCAAACTACTGATAGAAGAGATCTTTTTTTAAAAAGTAGAGTTTTGTTATGGGTCTGGGATAGTGATGTCCTGTTTTATTCCGGAATAAAAAGTAATACCCACAACAAAATTTATATGTATCATTTTGCACACACTCTAAACTCATTTTAACTGAAATGCTGAATAACATCTGAAAGCTACAGTGCTGGAATATAAAACCAGCCTTGATAAGATAAAGATTCATCCAATGGAATGCCAAATTATAAAACATTTGGCTGAATGCAGTAGTATGGGTGACTGTAACCATGAAGTCTGCTGTATTTAGGTGTTGTGTTTTCTGACACATGTTGTGAAATTGATATAAATGACACCAGCCTGTCTCCATGGCAATCAGTGTTGTCTCTAAACATAGCAACTTGACTTTGATGATCAACCAACCGCAGAATACTCTGCTGATGTTCTCATTTTGTTCACCACCATAATGTTACTCTGACAGATTCATAGAGACAATATTTTCTCAGATGAACTTTGACAAAATAGACAAAACTAAACTTAAAATAAACTTCCAAGGTTTTCTACAAATGACTGCTCTGATCAAAAAAGCACATTCATGTGGTTATCATGGATAGCACATTCATTCATTAGGAGATTCTGTTTTTATTTTCAATAACATAACAAATACCCTACAGAAATAGCTTTGTATGTCATCATATATTCCCACTCCCAAGGAACACAGAGCTGTGAAGATGAACAGGACTATGTGGCAATATTGCCTTGGGTGTCCTCATGTACATTTTCTGGTGTGGAACTGAGAGCACTAATATTGAGGTCATTTACAGTAGATGAAAAGGCTTAAAAAATGCTTCACAATATGATTACACCAGTTTTTCACTCACTATAAGAGGTGCAGCTTGAGGACGTACTTGACTGTGATATTATAAATTAAGGTCTGTATTCTCTGTATTCTCTGGTTACTCGCGTTGAGACCAACTTGTTCATGTTCAGACAAAGTAATCAAGGCCAAAAGATAATGTTTAATCCATGTTCTCACTTTAGGTAATAGGTATTCTGACAGAACAATGCCTCTGGATATACTGTGTGCCAATACTGCCTCAACTGTGCAACGATTAATATTGAATATATTGTATATATATATATATACATATATATAGTATATATGTATATATACATACATACATATATATATATATATATATATATATATATATATATATATATATATATATATATATATATATATATATATATATATATATACATATACATATACATATACATATACATATATAGTTTGCTCATCAGTGCATCAGTGTCCTGGTCTGGTCTTGATTTATTTGGCCTCAAATAATTTCCAATCAATCCAATCAATTTGCAAACAATTCCACAGTGTATAAATCATTTAAAATTAAAACATTTTTGCAGTCAGAAAATTCAAGTGTATGAACTCCAATCCCAGAATTCTTTCTAGTATGTAATATATGACACACACATACTATATACAGTACTCTACTGTACTGATGAGTTTCTAGCTAACTGACCACCTTGAGTGCACATCCCTGTATCCAGAACAATAGTAAACGGCTGCCTCACCACCAACATGCATTACTTAGCAGCGTGGGCATTACTTACAACCAGCCAATAAATGACTCTCCATCCCTGAGCAGGAGACAGAGTCAGTAACTGGGCTCTGGACATTGGACCACTCTTAAATTAATCAGCTGTAAACCTTAATATTAATGAGCAATCAACATATTGGCATTTTTATGTGGCACAGTCACTGTTAACTGAGACTGGAACAGCTGGGCTGATAGGAAGTAGTAATAGAAAATGTCTTCCCGCCTGATGGCAAAGCACTTTTTCTCTATGGTGTTTGATGTGCCTCATACTGTGACAGCACGCAACTAATGTATAGCTGTGGGCACTACCTTTACAGATAATCCATTTTGGACATGGACATATGGGCGAAACTGGCTCTTATTAGCTATTTGAAAGTTAACATATACAGCGTTCAAGGGGCATGGAAGTAACTGTGCATTTTTTGGATTGACCTCTTAGAAAGATTCACTAGTATTTGTATCCTGAATTTAGTCTGGTATATTATTGTGGTACAAAGCAGGAAGATAATGTGAAGACTAGCAGGAAAGATATGTAGAGACTTTTGGTGCTGCCATTATTTTCTGCTGAGCCTACTTTTTCTGCTGACATGGGTGTCCACTTGCACGGAGAGATAGTTTGGTGCAATGATCTTACAGCTGCAGTAGAAGGATGATGGCTTGCCCCCCTAGTTAGCTGCAGAGAGCATAAAGTGCTAAACTTCTTTTGCAGCATTTCTCGCTGTTGTGCTGTCAGCAGCCAGTGTCTCTGATGGCATCTCCCCCAAGTTAGTGCCAAAGTCTGTCTGGTATCAGAGCAGACACAGCCAGTAAACATGCTGGTAAACACTGTCACTACAGACAATGGTCCACCTCCTATAGGTAAACAAGAAAGCAGTGATATGGCCTACTGCCTTTCTGCTGTCTGGGTCATCTGCTAGTAACATCGTCCTTACAGTGTGGAAATCTGGGAATCACCACAAGAATCCACATAATGCATGTTATGATGCAAATTCACTTGTTGTATGGACTGATCTCATATGATCCTATAGGTTCAATAATAACTGGGTCTCTGAGTTCACTGGCTATACAGTATAGGCACTCTCTCAACCACAATCTGCTGCCTTCAGTGTACCTTTTATAACTTAAATTTCACCTACAACACAAATGCAAAACTTCACATTTAGGCTTAACAACTATAATTTAATGAGTTACTGGTCATTCGTTAGTTGAGTAACGACACTACAGTGGGACCAACAGATCCTTCTGGCTTAAAATCCCCCCCTAGAGTCCATGAGCCGACATTTAATATGCAAAAAAATGTAAGAGACAGCTTATCCTTCTAGCTTGACCCAGCTTGTTCATTAGCTCTGAGGCTGCATCTTTGGAACAAGTGCAGGAATCAGTGTCTATACTGGTTTTAAAAAGGGCCAGTAATAAGTTTAACAATAACAGTTTATTCCTCTGGTTAAATGTAAAATAATAGTTCACTGTCCAAAGTTAAAATCCTGAATTGATGATTTTAATGTAGTACAGATTAAATGTGGGTGTCACAGTGTGTTAATATACTGTAGGTGTGGATAAGCTCTAAGTAAATTTTGAAGCCAAAAAAAATGCAGTATGTGTTATACTTCAGTGTGCTATAGGGCAAAGACAAATCCCTCAAGAATAGTCAGCAAAATCACAATACAAAATGTTTCACAAAGCTGTATGACCTTTTGTCTTTGTGTTGTAAAATTTCTAACAGTCCTACTCAGGTCTGTCTGTCTGTCTGTCTATTTATCTATATCTATTTATCTGTCTATTTGTTATTGGAATAATTTAGGAAATCTGTTGGCTCTATTACTTTTTACTGTGCATATATATTCCCCAATGGAAATTCTTGGGACTCCAGGTGTGATTTAGAGTTTTAGTACAGCCGTACACTGTTATCTTGACTGTTTTATAAATGTCACTGTTGACTAAAGGGCAAGTTTTGCATTTTTCTTTATGTTTCTGTTTATGTCAACAAACCTTATGGAAACATCAACAATGTTAGTCTGTCTTTATTTTTCTCCTGTTTGTGGAACTAAGCTCCATTTTTCCTACTCAAGATGTATTTTTTTCACACAAAAAAAAAGTCAAAGATATATATTTTAATTTTTGAAGATAATTCAAATAATCAAAATAGGTTAATTACACATAAAAGTCCTTAAAGGAAAGCAACAAAGAGAAGTAAGGATGAATGATTAGTGATTGTGTTTCCATTCTGGTACTGTAAATCAGCAGAGGGTGTTTTCCTTTTGTCCAGTGACAGTAAAAAGGTAGTTTGCTGTTCTTGTCAGAGAACATTAGACGTTGCAGTTTCATTCTTCTCTCTATGCCATGTGATCAGTGCAACATGTTACAAATTGTAATATATAGCAACTCCCAAACATAGAAAAACTTACATGACATTAACCGGAAGATCTTAGGACCAGGCATCTTTTTACGATAAGAATAAATATAGAATATCAGCCTACTTTTAATGTGCAAACACACTAAATAATGCGATCTCCCGCTGAATGCATATTTGACCATAAGAATGTACAGTAACTTTCTTTATGTAAACAGCTCCACAAGTATTGACATGGGTTGTTTCATTTAATTTTGGTGATATTTGTCAAATAATAGTGTGATGTTTGTTTTCTACTCATTGTAGTCTTGTTTCACTTACTAAAGCCCTATTCTATCTCAGTATGTCCCTAAAGTAGTGACTATACTGTGCAGTAGATAACTTAAGCCTGATGACTGAAGCAATTATCTAAGACGTTTGTCCTCCGCACTTAGGGCAGGAGGAGTCAGTGGCCACCTTCAAAGGCAATGAGTTCTTCAGCTACAACCTGTCCCAGACACCCATTCAGAGCAGTTTCGATGAGATCACGCTGTCCTTCCGTACCCTGCATAGGAACGGCCTGTTGCTTCACACAGGGAAATCAGCGGACTATGTCAACCTGTCCCTGAGGAATGGTGCTCTCTGGCTGGTCATCAACCTCGGCTCCGGTGCGTTTGAGGCCCTTGTGGAACCTGCCAGCGGGAAGTTCAATGACAATGTCTGGCATGATGTCCGAGTGACGCGCAACCTCCGCCAGGTACTGTACGTGTGCATCTGCTGCATGCAACTTCTGTGCTTGTTGCTCACAGAAACTCACTTTTTGAAAATATGTAGATTTTATTCAGCCTGTCATCACCTCTTTTTTTTTCTTTTTCTCATTAGTCTCAAGTTGTTTTCAAATTGTTTTTACTAATCTATTACTAAAATATATGTTCTGTCTTATTATGAGCTTGTCATTTACCTGTGAAGCACTTTGAATTCTATTACCCTGCATGCAAGGTGCTAAAGTCAGATTGATTGATTGATTGATTGATTGATTGATTGATTGTGAATGCTATTATGTCATTAAAAAAACAGGAAGAATCTAAAATTGTGTATGTTAAAGAGTGAACAGTTCCTGTCAGATACACTAAATACAGATCATTATCATTACAGCAAAATTTGGTTCAGATTCATAAGAGGTTTTTGTAATACTAGTCCCATGTGAATAGGGTTTAGCTTCTATAGTTCACACTAACAATTACTGCGTTGGTTTCTGTTGAATGTTTAATATTTCTGCTCTACTGGACTCTACATCTCCCATTTCCCTGATATTAGAAGCTCATATTAGATCATTGCCCTCTTTCTCAGGAAATAGATTGTGTTGGAGGAAATCACTGGGTAATTTTATAATCAACATCCTGCCTTTTTCTGCAAAAATGCTGTAAAGGTCTTTTTACCTTATTGAAAAAATAAATCGACTCATACAGCAACATCCATCATATTCATGTATCCTGCAGTAATAATGACATTTCTGGAGCCTGTTTCTTTTTTCTGCCTTTACAGAGCAATAATTGTCATAGATTTTTAGAGATTTGACTCAAACAAAAAGCCAATAATCAGTTTTTGTGGCTGTAACTACAGATGCAACATTGCGGAGGTCGTGCAAGAAAAAATGGAGCTTATATAATGAATATGGCCAGTGCATGTGCCTGACATTGTGCTGCTGTATCTACTGTACTCCAGCCAAGTACAACTTGGCCCTGAGGTTTCATATTCATTAACATTGTCCACTAGACAAGGCATGGCGCTGAATTTTGAAACTAATTTACTGCCAGGATGTGTCTGTTACATTAAATGTTACCCTGCTGGCACACTGCAGCCATTTTACAATTAGGTCCATCATGCTGTACCTTAAGGGTCTGCTAATCAATACTTTTTTATTAACCCTAAATAAATGAATGGGTAATGTTGTGCAATGTAAAGTGGTGCAGTGACAAAACCACAGATAATTCTCCATTTCTGCAGGTCTGTGGAGTATATTTAGCTTGCAGATTTGCTATTTAGCAATCTCAGCACAATCTCAGCGCACTGTTTTTACTAACAGCAGCAGACTGTACCTGCCTGGCACCAATCTGCAAATGGGCAGAGTTAATAACTACCAGCAGAATGTTAAAGACCTCAATATTATAGACACTTAAGTTACAACAGCTTGTCTGTCAGCATGTAGTGGAGATCTGTCTCCAGATCAGCATTATTATTTATTAAGAGCCACATTTATGGCTACCTAGTAAATGTAAGCCTAAGATTCAGTATTTTTATTTTAAAATGTTTCAGCTCTATTTTGGTCTGTATAAATAGCTATATATACCTGAGGGCGCTATCTGCAGTTGCATGTCTCTGTCTGTCTTTTAGTGATGAGCAGGTACTATACAGTAACTCAATGCCTTTGTACCTTTTAGGCCGAAAACTGCAAAAAGAATTTTGACCAATTGTATTCATCGATCACCCTGGACACATCAGTAGTCTATCACAGGGCTGACACATACAGTAGAGACAGACAAACACTCACATTCACACCTATAGGCAGTTTACAGTCACCTGTTAACCTAACCCCATGCATGTCTTTGGACTGTGGGAGGAAGCAGGAGCACCTGGAGAAAACCCATGCTGACATGGGAAGAAGATGCAAACTCCACACTGAAAGACCTCAGGTTCAAATCGGAAACTTCTGGGTGTGATACGACAGTGCTAACCACCGCTCCACCACGCCGCCCTCTGATGAGAACAGTGCTAAATATCATAGCTGCACTAAATATTTGTGGAGTATTAACTCAGTACGTCAAATGATTTATTAGAACTGATTTGGAATATGTGCGTCAGTCTGTCAGTGCATTTGGCACATATTGGAAAGTGTGTCAACTCAAGTTAAATTTTATTTGCATAGCCCAATATCACTAATTGCTAATTTACCTCAGGAGGGCTTTAAATGTGTACAGTGTTGAGGCACAATTGAAAGAAGGTCCTTGCCAAATAAAGTGATCATTACTATAGCAAATTTACACTAACCATAACTAAACTAAATGTGTTTCTCTACAACAACCTCTGTCATGTGTATTGCATTTAAATGCTTGGCTTCTTTACTAAAGCAGGGCTCATTTTGAATCTCACTTTCTCATAATCACCAATACATTCTGAATATATAATTTCACCCTCTTCCACATTTATTTCTTTACAGTGGCTTCCAGAAGAGCAGCAGTCCTATGCTTACATCACTTATGCTTTCAGCCATGCATTTGATCCCTGTGTAAATGGCTTTCCCCTCAGATAAGTTACCTCACTGACATGTAGATAGGGAGAACTGTAGCTCTCAAGAGAGTTCTAAGGGAAACATTTTATTAGATCTCGTGGTGCTTTTCAGGCTAGAATTCCTCCTATTACTATCTCCATCTTCATCTGCCTTTTGTTTTACTGTCATGGACAAACTGATTTGTCTCATTTACTCAACTTTTCTGACCCTTTTTCGTTTTGCATCTACCTGCTTCTTGTTGCTTCTAAACTCCTCACTCAGTCCTTAATGCAACTGTTCAAACATACAGATGTCATGCAGATGTGTTACAGTGACCCCTATGTAGTGCTGGGTATGTTGAAATCCTCGAGAAATCATGATGAAAGGTCAGTATCAAAGTGTAGTAGCCAGAACTGGAGCCTGAGTATTATCCTACTGTGTGCATCTAATGGATGGCACTTTGTATGGTTTAATAATTACCCTTGAATGTATTCATTCCACCCCTCTGATTTTCAAATGTCAGTTAAAATAACTATGTGGTGTGTCAGGATATAGTGTAATACCTACAATTATACACTGTTCTTGCTTTTCTAGGTGTTGTGGAGTGAAAGATAAAGCAGCATGAATCAGTTTCAAGAGACAAATGTACTTTGATTTTTTTTTTTAATTCTTTTTTCCAGTGTGATCAAGTCAATGTTGAGCCATGACATTGCCTAAAGTCCAAGCCACAGATACTGAAGGCATCACCACGAGACAGACAGAAATCAATACTTGCCAGTACCAGAGAGTGAGAAGGCAGGACCTCGTTTTAGAGACCTGACACCTGAACATGCCATGTCAGGCCCTTCTATTGTCTCGTATCCTCTTGTTTTCAACATACCAGTGATTTTGACAGAACAGACAGCCAAGGTTTTACAAAGTTAAGCTGACTCCCAGATTTTAAATCATTTGTTTTTTTGTGCTTACTGAGACCTGACCGTATGATAGTACCTAATGAGACCACACCACTTTGGTACTTCTATTTATTTAAGTGCAGGTCTGTAGGATATGACTGTGGTGGTACTGTTCCATAGCTCAGCATTTCCTTCATTGTTGTCATTCTTCTCTTTTACAAGAAATCATGCTCCATACTCGAAATGCTTGTTTTCACTGTGGAATTTCTTAATCCAAATTCAAATTTCTGAAAAAAAATGATCGCTCTAAATCAAATGCTATTTATCATTAAACATTAATTGCTGCTCTGTGTTTGACAGACTTTTATGAATGACATCTTTCCACTCAACCCCAGCATTTATAAAATGATTGAGAATGGCCTTAGACATCAGAACAATTAACTCAATTGTTGAACGTTCTTGTCCCTGCCTTGTTGGCGCCATCATTTTTCATTTTTGACCTCAAATGTAATTTATGGAAGGTGATACAATTTACAAAAGAGCTTTTCAGTAAATTTTCCTGAAAACAATTGAACTCCTCTATCCACTCCCTCCAACACACACACAAAATCATATCAAACTGAGAGAAGTTACGTTTGTGCGGCAATACATGTAAACTGTATGCTTATTGTCATGGCAACAAGCATATCATATTTTCCTCAATAGACCTATTCAGCCTTTCATTTCCTTTGTCTTTGTGTACTGACGAGACTGATATGATCTTGTGAAATAATCTTTTGTTACCACCCATATACAAGTAATGTAGCTTGCCATCTTGATATCTTTAATTTCACATTAATTGAGTATATTGCAGCATTTACATTGCTTTGGAGCCAGAATATCAGTGGAAGGAATATTTGTGGTATATTGACTCCACTGCAATCCTGCTAATATATCAGCAACAGGAATCAGCAAAGATTAGTGAACCTTTCAAAGCTGTTCTTGTAATTGCCTTCAAGAGCCAACATTAAGGCAAGCTGAACTAGAATCGAAAAATGAAGCATGAAATAATTAGGCCAGTTCTTTCTGTTTGACTTAAAATCTCTACTTGTCCTGTCGCCTATTTTCCACACTCCCCCAACGGTTCCTCTAGGTGACGATCTTGGTGGACGGGATTCTCACCAACACGGGCTACACTCAGGAGGACTACACCATGCTGGGATCTGACGACCTCTTCTACATCGGGGGCAGCCTGAACACAGCTGACCTGCCAGGCTCCCCGGTCAGCAACAACTTCATGGGCTGTCTGAAAGATGTGAGTATGGCTTGACCTCAGTCTCTGCAGAGGACTGGAAATGCTATCCTACCCTCTTAGATAGCACTAACCCTTCCTATAAGCAGAGCATGTTCTGCATATAGATAATCGCCCCTCACATTTATATTGATTCTCCTGTTGTAGGATGTTTCAAGGAGAAACATTTAGCTGAGAGGCTGCTCTGTGCAGAGCATACAGTATTCATTTATAGATTCCTGCAGGAATCCCTTGGAGAACATAGCACTAATATACGTAAGAAACAGATGCATCGTCTCATGTTCTGATACACAGTTTGAACTTGGGTCTTGTCAGTACCTCAACATTTTTGATAATTTTAAACCCTGGCCTGTACCTGTCACACTGATTATCTTGAGAAGGCAAGTTAAGATCTTGTACTTAGCATTAGAATGAGTGTAGGCAAAGCTGAGAATTATGGGTTAATGCCCAGCTTCAGCCTGGTCTCACAAATGTTTAATGAAGTGAGCAATCTCATAAAAAGCAAATGATGTGCTATGTGCTTTAAAAGTGAGAGAAATGCTTTCCCTTACCAAGGAAGGATTAGGAGACATGACTACAACAGGCAACAATTTAATATTAAAACGGTCAGCTAGAAAGTAATAGGATGGACGTCAAAGTGATATACTGTACAGTATGGGTATTTACATACTTTATTGGGGTCAGTAGTCAACTCAAACAAATTAGTTTTCTTCTGTCAGAGAGTTTTATGCCAAAGGATATAAGACAATTTATTTCATAAATACTGATAAACTGTTATTAGGCTCTGCTCTGATCCCCATTAAATCCAGCTGCTTGGGATTCAGCTGGAGTACAATGTACCAAGGACAGAACAGACACTTAGATATGGGATATACAAAATGCACAAAGCACAAATAGAGTAGAAATAACCTGACTAAGCTAGCAACAGCATCAGCCGGGTTGGAACAAAGGATAACCAGCAGTAGCTTAATGTGTGAGAATGAGAGCTTCATACAATATAATCCCATTCTCTTATTAAAGATTGATTCAGTTTGAAATTTTCCAATTCAAAAAGCACTTCCTATTATGTCCTGTTAGTATCCAATTTGTGCTGTCAAAGAACGTATTTATGTTGGAGACAAAAAGAAGTTAAGTTATGTTTCAAAGGTGAGCCCCATCACAGGAAGGTACAGCTACTTTACATTTTTTACAGTATGTTGGTTGACCACTAGAGTGAAATATCTCTACAACTATTGGATAGATTGCTTTAATATTCAGCTGGATGTCTACAGTATAGTTCCCCGAAGGATGTATCATCCACACATTGATCCTTAGTGTTAATTTTGTCAACTACTTTTGATTTAGTTTAAATCTTCATTCTCATCAAAAGTCCATTTAGTTATATTTTTCAGCTTTGTCCTTTTTATTTTTTGTCAACTAAAAATCGGACTCAGCCGGACTCAGCTTAGTGAAAGAAATCCATAAATATTATAGTCTATAGTCTAGTATTAGCTGAAAAACATTTGACATTTTAACCTTTAGTTGCCAAAATGTCAGGAACATTTTAGTCTGGTTTTAGTCAACACTCAACGTTTTCTCTCTGCTGCACTATATCTTTATCCAAATGCCATCTCTGCTTTTGTTGCCATGTTTGTTTCCCACTATATGCATGCACTGCATCAGAGCTCCTGCAGCTGTAGCTTTAACGTGCGTACAGTAGTTACACCAAGGCAAACATTGTTGGTGATGTTCATGGATGGAACATTTCCTCAGTTGATATGTGCCACACAGTCGTTTGTTGTTGTTTTTTTTTGTTTTGTTTTTTTTTTAAACTCAATTTTAGTTGCTTTTTCCATTTAAGGACATCATTTGTGTTTCATCATCTCACCTACGTCATGGGTAAAAAGCTCACTGATAAATATATTTAATCACAAGTTTCCTTAATGAAATTAACACTCTTGTCACGTTTTCTCTAGTGCTACCATGAAGTTGACATTTCTGGCTTTAAATGAAATTACCTCAACAATGCTGTCATTGGTGGTATTCCAATGAAATGTCGTACAGATAGCATATTAAAAGTCCCAAGAGAATAAATTCTAATATTTTTGGTGACCCCCTGACTTTTCATCTGGCACCATCATTTCCAAATGATTAAATACCTGCAATAGTACTGACATTTGATCACCCTCAGCCACTTATGTTATTCTGGCAAATATTATCTACCAAGCAACTTAGCATTTCAGCTGTCCATATATCAGCATGCGCTTAGCATTTTAGCCAGCATGATTTTTAAGCTGTTTGTCATTTCAAATCCCACAGTTTACAGCTTTTTAATTTTCCATGCTATGTAATAGTCCATTAAACTCTTCAACAAAGCCACATTTAGAATGAATGTGTATTTTTGATAATATTAGCAATATTTGTTAATAAGGTACAGAACATCAGTGATCAACAATCACTGAATGATTTTTAAATGGAGTGTCTACATAATTACTCTGCAGTATGAATACACCGAAATGAAAATGAGATGTTATTTATGGACAGGTTATTGTCCCAGCACCGCTGCCAATACCGCAACCTCCGCTCTGTGGGCGGTGTGGCTGGTTGTGGTGTTTAGACCTACTACTGCTGTGTATAGTCACACAAATGCACTGTAGACACGCAGTGAGAAAATGATGCCATAAAGAGTCATGACGATGGGATAACAGACCGAAAAAGTTCTAGTAATGAGAGTGAACAGTGGCCAATGCAGAGCCGATCAAATGGACTCAGACTGCCAGGAAATCCAGCAGCCAGGCTCAGAGACATGTCAGCCCGAGCCAAAGCTCTGAATTTGGTGATGAAATAAAAGAACAAAACTGTGGTGAACAGAAGAAATTCACCAACATGTGTAATCATAATCCACGTGGAAAAGAAAATTGAGCCGTGACAAAAAATATTTATGGTATAAGCAGTGGATCCGTTTAAGAGGATATGTCTTATTTTACTGAATGTTGAGAGTTTGGGCTGAGACTAATCTCTCCACACGTAACATGGTAATAGATGTGAGAGCCGTTGCGTAGAGGCCATCAGGTTCATCGGGTACAGGAAAAGTAATGGCCACTTTCAGATGAATGTCACGACTACAACAACTAACAGGGAGAGATAAATCTGTCTTGCTAGTCACCAGCTTATTGGTCTGCAGTGTGTGTGCCCACAGGATATCCCACACCACCTCATTAGGTTTCTCTACTTTAATGCTTCAAATATTGTTCCCAATTTGGTTATGAAGAATGTGTTCACACAGCTGTTAGCAGCAGAGAAGGTCTTCATTCTCTGTTCTCATTCCCTGTTATTCTTCACTATTTGAGCACAGACGACACCAGGGCTTTGTCAATCAACGCTACAATAGCTTTATTCTTGTGTTTTGGGATACTCTGTAATCCTTGTCACATAAAACAGGCATTTGAATTGGTGAAATAGGATTCCACTTCCTGTTTTGTCCTTTGGCTTATATAATAGCCTCGCAGAGGTCACAGCTTGCCTTTTTGTAGTCGTCTACGCATTTTTGTTAGATGTGTTGTAAACAATGTCAGTCTATTACTGCTAATCCACTGTTCACGCTTTCGGTGACTGTCCTGATTGACTGTCTTCCTATTTAGAAATTGCCTATCACACTCATTTCTCGATGGTCAGTTTCACCATCTGATTTCACTGCTTAATTAGTCACACTGAGGCAGTGTGAAGTGTGATATTGGCTCAAATTGCTCTCAGCTCTGCTGTTAGTCCTCTGTGCAGTGTGGTGCGTCTCCTCAGGCACCGACTGGTTGCAGAGTGATGTGGCAGATAACAGTGGGCTTGGGGTGACTTACCACTGATACAAAATGAGACAAGGATTGTTGTCTCCTGCGGTGCATATTGATGAACCTAGAATAAAAGTAGAAAATAATCCAGCATGCCTTCAATTTAAACAGGATATTCTATTGCTTGTATTTAATATAAGTACATTTTAAGAGTTTTTATCAAATTCTTTTGATTGATCAAAAATGTCAGATCAATAACCGTTCATTTTTTTTACCAGTTTAGCTGCTTTTGTATCAAAAGCTCAGAAATAAAAATTAACAATCAAATTTTACCCTTTAATTTATAAAATTTACCTTTTCAACTAATAAAATTGCGTTGTGCTTGTAAGATGTCAAATCGCTCTCCCACCCACTTCCTCTGCTTGGATTTTGATCTTTTTCAGTTTACTTATAATAAACACACATAATTGTTTTATATTGTGTGGGTGCTATGTCTGTGATTCCTCCACTCTGAATTTAAGATTATTCTACAGTCAGGTCTATTGTTAGTTCCTAAATGAGTCAGCTAAATGTCAAAAATGTAACTGTTTTCATTTGCATCTAAATCTAAATGCATTCCCAAGTGAATGCATTTTCACAATCATTTCAGCTCTTGCTGCCTTCTCTTTCTTCCCATGACAGTTTTGTAAAAAAATGAAACATAATAAACCTAAAAACATGCAGATCAAAAACCAGGCAGATTTTTGATGTGGTGAAGAAAAAAATCTGTTCTTGCAAATGATTTAAAACAGCTTTTTATTTTCTATGCCAGTAAAATACAACACATTCATGTCTACATGCTTCCTCTGTCTCTGTAGGGATTCACAGTATGTGGCAGAAACAATGTTGGTGAGACAAATTGCCATTGATTTTCTTTTTTATTATTCCATCAAGTGTCTCAAGATATATATGATTAAAGGTGCTAGTTTATATGACCCAGCTCTGAAAACTATATCAAAATTAAATCATCAGGACAATTTCTATCTGAGCTCTGAGTTCAGGGATGATTCAACATGTTCTCCCCTGCATGTCCTTGTGACTGCTGCTGTGTCATATTGATTCTAGTATTTATCAGTGAGTAATATTCAGCCTTTGCACTGAATTTATTGTTCTCTCCAGCCATGATCTGACCAGGTACATCTCTCTCATTTATTAGGTGGTCTATAAGAATAATGAGTTTAGACTGGAGCTGTCACAGCTGGCTGAACAGCAAGACCCTAAGGTCAGTATCCATGGTGACCTGATATTCAGCTGCAAGAATGTGGAAGCCCTGGAGCCGGTCACCTTCGACACGCCACCTGCCTACTTGACATTGCCCAGGTGGAACACCAAGAAGACAGGGGCCATATCTTTTGACTTCCGCACCACCGAACCCAACGGCCTGTTGCTGTTCAGTCATGGCAGTCTGCAGGGAACACAGCCCAACAGGAAGCCCAGGGCTGACTTTTTTGCTGTAGAGCTGCTGGATGGGTTTCTCTACCTGGTCATGGATATGGGCTCTGGCAGCATCAAGATAAAAGCTAGTAACACAAGGCTCAATGATGGCGAATGGTGCCATGTGGATTTCCAGAGAAAAGGGCGCAATGGTAAGAGACATATGTGAATTTGTGAAGGTGGGGGAAGCCTCATGTTGCTTTGTTTCTCCAATTTTTACTGTGGATTTGAAAAGCCTGCAAGTTCTGATATTGCCAAATGCCACCATTTGATACATTCATTGACTATTAGGTTTTAATTACAATTATTTTTTTTATATGCTATAATATATGTATGGAATTTTCAAAATCTCTTACCCTCCTCAAATTAGATAATGTTTTACTTATAAGTAGAAGTCAAAAAAATATACACAGTTCCTTGTTCTTATTCTTTCGCTCTTCTAAAAATAAATCTCCCTCCTTCTCATGCAGGATGATATGACATTGCAAATTTGTTAGTTATTTATAAATTTAAGAATTTGATCCAGTATTTTCCCACAAAATCAGCTCCTCTGTACTGGCAAATCATTTTCTTTATCTATGCTTAAAAAAAAAAGGGAAAACAGACTGGTGCCTACTTCCTTAATTTCACAGTTTGTTCTCACTTCTCACTTTGCGCAACCCACACACACCTGTCTGCATTTTCTGCAACATAAAACATTGTACAAGTACAAGTTGACTCACTGTTAATTCCTTCCTGACAGGTTTTATCTCTGTGAACAGCCAGAGCATCCCCTTTTCCACTAATGAAGGCAGTGAGATCCTTGACCTAGATGGGGACATGTATCTTGGAGGTTTACCTGAGGATCGCCAATCCCTCATGCTGCCCCCTGAGGTGTGGACAGCCTCCCTTGGTCTTGGCTACGTGGGCTGTGTGAGGGACCTCTTTATTGATGGACAAAGCCGTAACCTGTGGAGGCTGGCAGAAGTTCAGAGCATCACAGGTGTCAGCAGCTTCTGCACCAGAGAGACTCATATCCGGTGTGCAAGAGACACGTGTGCCAACGGTGGACACTGCAGCGAGGGCTGGAACCGCCACATTTGTGACTGCAACGGTACTGGCTACCTAGGTCGCAGCTGTGAGAAGGGTAAGAGTGTCTGAAATGGATACAGTACAGCATGGGGGGGGGGGAGTGATTCTTAAATGGCTGCTGCAAAGCTTTTAACACACTTGGGCCAGTATTTTATTTATCAGCTTAGCTTTATAGTGGCTAAAAACTGCCTGCACAGATGAAAAAATAAATTTCGATAAAAAGAAAAGTCATTATCAGGCCTAAAATGTCAAGCCTCCCAAACAGCAATAATTTAATTTGCAATTGCAATATGATCATCTACATACTGTAGCGTATAATGTGATAGCTATTCAAATGAGGATGATGCTCAAAATAACCCTACACATCCACAAAACTGTCTTGGTGACAATGAACAGACAATAGAAAAGTTGTTTTTCATTTAAGCCATTCAAAAGTAAATTAGAGTATTTTCCTACTGTATAGTGAGTGATTCATTAATAAACTGTCAGCATCATTAGGTTGCCAGTGCAATGAGTGTTTCATTAGAAATGCAGTGCTGCTTCGTGATTCGGCCTGAATCACTCTGCATTTACCATGCAGATGGTTTTCTCCGAGAGAGGCCAAATTACGCAGATCCATTGGCAGCTAATAGTATGAGGGATATATGAAAATCCCTCTAATATTGCTCTATGATGGATATAAATCCCCAGAAATTTGATTGCTGCTGCAATCTTGCCATTGTCTTCCTATGCTCCAGGCTTTTTCTGCCATCTGGTGCGACTGATGAAAACTGCAGTCTAAAATTATATCATGCGGTACCTGAGATAAGCTGCAATAGAAATCACGTTTCATTCCATTGTGTTTTTAGCATTGTGATCTCCCTGGGGGTTCATTGTGTGCTATTGCTTCCTATTCCTGAAATCCACAGAGGCCACCGTGGTGAGTTATGATGGTAACATGTATCTGAAGGTGGTGCTGCCAAGGACGCTGCACACAGAGGCCGAGGATGTCTCCCTACGCTTCATGTCCCAGAGGGCCTTTGGGCTGCTGATGGCCACCACCTCGCAGCAGTCGGCAGACACTCTGCGTTTGGAGCTGGATGGAGGCAGAGTGAAACTCACTGTGAACCTGGGTAATGCTGCTGCAGCAAATGCGAGCAGATAATACCACTTGACCTTTTAGGATGAGTTCTCATATTAGTTTTGACTCTTACTCTTCCATACCCATCTTCATACACAATAACTGCCAGTTGCTTAAAAAAAGATAAGCACATCCCTTGGGTCTTGCATTGCAGTTTTTATCTGCCATAATATTTTTACGATTTGCATCTAATTGATCCTGTTTAGATCTACTGTAGTCACCTAGATATTAGTGAACTAAATTATGAATGGTCAGTTTATAATGAAAACAGTAACATGACTTTATAACTGTAAAAACACCCTTTTATATATACAAGGAAATGAAAAACTATCACAATTTTGAGAAGTAGACTTAATTATTTGTCATAATAGCATGTTCAAGCAGTAATCTGTTACCTAACTGCTGTTGATTGGCTTTTTATTGCTGTATTTGGCTGCTGCCTGTTGCCTCAAGCAGTTAATCATCTCAGCACCTACCTCTCCAACAGAAAATAAGAATAAGTACATTCATTTGAGTCATCCGGGGTTTAGGCTACAATTGACTAGAGCTACGCAATTAAAGGACCTTGATAACAACCAAAACAGTTCCGATAATAAAGTGATGAGTAATTTACAATGAATGTATTTGCTCTGCATTCGGGTTGACCCCCATCTGCACAATCACCCTGTTAGGCTGCAGCAGTAAGGTTATGAAGCTGATAAGCATAGCGCCAAAACAAGGAAAAAAACACACACACACACACACACATGCACGTATGGTTAAAGAGGACAAAGTTTGTGGATGTGAGGAGAGACACATGTCTGCAGAGTTAAATGACTCACTGGAGATCAGATTGATTTGGAAATGTACGAGATTTCTAAAATAAGCTACTTGTGCTTACAAAGACAGGAAACACAATCAAATTTTATCCAATTTTTCCATCATTTGCAAAGGCACAGTAGCCTACCATCCAATATTAATATTATTATAACTCACCCCATGTTAAGCAGCTATCTGTATGTTGAAAACGATCAGTATGATAGATATGAAAAACAAACTGTGATCATATTTTTGGCTGTATCGCCCACCCCTACTGGGCACATTGTGTTTAAATGTTGGTCTGTGCATTTCAAGACCACCAGATCAATTTTTTACACTGTTGCCCTTATTGGATTGCCCTTATAGTATAGAGGGAGAGAGGACACATGTGGAGAGAGAAATAGAGGTATGGTATGCAACAAATGTCCCTGGCTGGAACCATCGATGTTTGTGCTTAGAGTATGCTCCTTAACCATTTGGTTGCTAGATCATCATGTAGTGTGTCTTTTCCTACACTAGAAAGAGAATGATCACCTGTCCCCTTAAGGAAAAGATATACAAACCTGAGCAATTGAAACATATCAAGGATGTGTCAATCTATGATAAACCTGATGTGCTTTTTTAAGCAACTGTATGTTGATATGTATGTATATACTGCCTCCATAACCACCCTCCCACACCTCCCCTTTCTCTCTCTCTCTCTCTTTTACTCTCTCAGTTCATCCAGTGGTCAGGTCCCATCTGACCGTCTTGGCTCTTTCAGCCCTTCAATGGCTTGTCTGCAGTTCAAGGAGAAGGCAGTCAGAGACCACATCTATCATTACGCAGAGATATTACCACTTAAACTGCTCGTGCCATAGATGTGGCCATTGTAGTTCCCTCCTTTCACATTTACAGGCCTGTCCAGTTTAGAGTCGCTTCACTGCACATAGGGTGCCAGTGATAGATGCACACCTGCAATAGACAGTCACTGTGGTCTCTGGCTGTCTGTATCCACTGCTCTGTGATGGTTGACAGCTTGGGAGCACTCCTCAGCCGCATGACTTACACCAGTATACTCATGTAGATTTGGAGAAATTGGTTTCATTATTCAGCCTGCGGGAATGATGAGTGGGTGAATCCATTTCCACATCCAACATTTGAATATTGCTGATGGATTTTCGAAAATATTAGCTCTTGTGGAAACAAGATCATATTAGCAGTGCATCCCATTTGTGCCACTGTCAACTTTTTTTCATGGTGTAAGGTTCGATGTGGCTGCAGGTTGTGCAAATCGCCCTTTTCCTCTGTGATTTGGAAAAAAAAATATTATCATCAGGCCTGTAGAACAAGCAGGAGACGACATCATGTCAGTTAACAGCAGTTTCAGTGTTAAGAGTAAAGATGGATCAAGGTTTGGGCCTCTGAGTAGAGGTTCATTGGTACAGTTGCCAAACCAGTCAGATTATCATTACAAATACGACAACCCTAATCTTATTCAGTTACACATTCATGAACTTCTCATTAGAAATTAATAAAAAAAAAAACTTCTTCTTTTCCATTCGGCTGCTCCCTTCAGGGGTCGCCACAGCGAATCATCTAATAATTAATAATCCCAAATAGGAAATTCAGGATATCAATGAATTCTGGTAGATTTCAGACTTCAACAAAATAAATCAATATCATTATCATTCTTGAATATCTTCAATGTATCTAGTGTATGGAGGCTACCTGAAGCACAGCACTCAATATTACATATAGTTTCAGTAACTTTAGTGCCATAACTATAGATCTGTTGTAACTACTCACATTTGTTCATTGTGCTCTTTGGGTGCTGAGTTTTAAGGTTTTTATTTTCTTTCCAGCGTTAAAATCTTCATTATTGCCTCTACACAAGACACTCAAATCTAGTTTCATTTTTCATTTCTATTGTCTGCTGCCTCACAGTGGCACATGTTTGCTGAATTACCTCAAAGCTTGCATTAGTACTGTAAAACTACCAGTCGGGGTATTCGAAGCGGACAAATTCATTTGCCGATGCAGAATGTAAGCACCCATATCAAAGCCAATAGCGATGCTAAAAATAATACTGGTGCACCTCTACTTTAATGGTCAATAAAACACTTATTGATCAACACTTTGATCTGGTCTGTTGTGCTTCCAGCAGTCCCAAGATACACACTGAGATTTTTCTTTTTTTCCTAATGTTATGTACACTACAGGGAGGAAAGTGGCGGTTTAGACTCTCGAGTCTGTCCCCGGATGGTGGGCTCTGAAAAGCACTGAACTGTCTGCAGAATGTACCTTGAAGGATGTGAAATATTCTCCTCTTTTGTGCTTTTCTTTTTTTCTTTTAATCTCACCATCTCACTCTCTCTCTCACCAGATTGTATCAGGATAGACTGTAATCTCAGTAAGTGTTTCTTATCATTATTTACTGTACCATGATTTACAGAACATGCACTGTGTATAATCATATGCCTCTTGCTCTAGTCCATTATGAAATACAACAGAATTCATTTATTCTGCCACACAAATCCCCTTGTTTGCTGTTGCTGTTAGCACGTTCATAAGCATCATTATGAAGAGAAGAACAAGAATGAGACTTCGCTGTGGCAAACAATTTTATGGTTGAATATAATTACATCCTTACATCCTGCGCTCTTGAAATCCAGAGCAACAGTTTAAAGGCACATTTTCTTATTATTGCATTGTAATAATGGTGTAATCAAATGTAGCAAAAATTTGTCATGCAGTAAGTCTGCTGTTGTGCTGCCAATGAGTCTGTCATTCATTTGCCTGTGAGTAATTTGCTCACATAGTGATAATTGGGTAGAGTTCAAGTACAATCAGCAATTATCTGTAGTCTGAAAAGAAGAGCTCAGTCGATTTTGTTTCCGGGAAAATTGTACCTCAGTTGAAGGGCTGAGATTAACTTAAAGTTAGCTTGATATCTAATCAATAGATGAGTATGAGGCAAAGCTATCGCCAAGGTCTGTTCCTGCTTAAATGCTGAAATGTGAGACAGAGATTACAGCTTGTTGCAGACAATTCTTCCTGTTTTAGAAGAGGAACTCTGATGGAATATTCTTTGAATAAATTATCAGATTCTCAGATGTTGGTTTCTCAAAACAAAATAGTTTGAATAAAATCTGTCTGAATCTGACTACTCTTAATACATCAACAGTCACTTGTTGTCTTGCTTTGCAGAAATGCAGACTAAATAAGTTGAATAGGTCCCTAAGCAAAAAAAAACTGACTTAATAAATAGTCTGAGAAACGTGAGGCTTAGACAACAGCATCAATCAAATGCATTTTCATGAACCATGAGGAATTTGAGTGATCCAACATAATGCTGTTCATTAAAAGGCAGAATTGATTTTCTGGTATTCTATACCTTTGTGAAATGGAGTGGTACTTTACTTTAGGTAGGTTGTACTGCGGCAGTATTGAAATTTATGATGTAGACTGTAGCTCTCACCTGATAGAGAGGGGCATTCAATTTTCAGTTCGGGCTACTGTGGAGTGAGAAATAGATAAACGCTATTATCAGTGGAATGACTCTGATACAGATCATCCAAGAGAAGAGGCTTATGAATTCTTATAAAAGTTATCAATTTAATCGAGTGCCGACTGAAAGCTTGTTTCCACCCCTCATGTATGAATATTTCCAGTGATTTATAGAGCTCCCTCAGTATTAGATATTAGATTGTATTCATGACCACTTGAGAAAAAAGAAAACTTACTGCAACAACTGTTTATGTACTGTCAAACACATTTTGACATTTGAGCATTTGCAATAGAAAAATCAATAACCCAATGGTCTGTATTGTAACTTTGTCTCATCTTAGTCTGTTGATCTGAGATGCAGATCAGCTAAATCTGTTTATGAGTCTAAGGAGCCTAAATTGCAGTTACAGTAATTATGACCCATAAAAACACATGAATGAGGCTAAACAACAGTTCATTTTGTTGAATTGTTTTTCTCTGATCAAGGTGAGTAGTATGTGTATCTTAATTTGTGTGTGAGATGTGCATGTATTGTCCCTGTAAATCAGTTGAATTACCCACCTGCAGGAGAGAAAAGTACTTTGAATGGTTCATTGCACATATTAGAAAGTAAAATATGCAGATAAATAATCATGCGACTAGCAAAGAAAATATATTGAACACGGCCTATTAAAAGGAGGGTTGTAAATCTGTGATCTCCCAGATATCTGCCCAACAAGTTCTGGTCTCTACCAGCAGATGGCACTGTATCATCATACACGGCTTGTGCACTTCTGTGTGTGCAAAATGAATCATGTTCCTAATCAATTATACTGTATGCACGCTACACCAGTGACCTCTGAGGAGCTTAATACTGCAGATGTGATGATGGATGGCTTAGTAATAGATTTTATAGTTGGTAACAGAAAATTAAGCCAAATCTTAAATTGCTGAATTATCTGGCTAAATGGTTTAGATGATCGTCGTTTAGTGAGTGCTATCTTTGGGGATAATTACAATTTGACCATGGACAGCATTGTGAATTTTAATTATCTTTGTTTTGTCTGCTTTAAAGGATTAGCTTACAACATGATTATAGGATCGAGAATTGAGATTTCTCAGGCGAGCTTTCCTTGCGAGTATAGCATATTACTGAAGGCATCAAAGAGACAGCCCATCTGCAGCAGCTGTTTGGATGCTGTCCACAACTGGATCCACTGTGGGAGTGTAATAGTTGTAAGAACAAATGTTGCTGCAGTGCTCTTGATTCATTCCCTAGAACCTAGGTAATAATTGGTGCATGGCACACTTTTGAAATGAGGCATTTGTTCTACAGAATTGCAAAATTAACATAACATGCTTTGATTAACACACATCTTGCATTCAAAGTCTCATCTCGCCCATGATGCTGACCTGCATAACCGCGCCTTGGTTTTGAAGCTCTTTGTTTGAAAATATTAATCAAATTTAATTTTAACTGAGGCTCAAACTGAACAAAACAGACTCTTTACATGTGCTCCTCGCTTGTGAAGTAAAGGTACTTTGAAAGGAGCTCACATTTCAAAGGGGTTACAGTCAGACGTCTGTGTGAATACATATTTATATTTCACCATTTCACTACCCTCTGCAGTGTTAGATCACTATCTCAGTCACATTTATTATGTGTACATTTCTATTTATTATGACCTCATTAATCATATTATTAGTTCTACAAATATTAATTGTTTTTATTGAAACAGTACTCCACTAATTTAGTACTGTACTGCTATGACACTGTTACATTGACTGACAGGGGACAGTTTTTAAAACGAATTGCCAAGATCGATGCAGCAGAGCCAGATAACATTTTTATTTTATTCCACCCATATTTTTTCCTTGTAAAAAACAGGCACTTACAGTACATTACCCATGCCCTGTAAACAGATAAAATCAGTCAGTCCTGCATAACATTTTTCACAATCTAACAACAATTGCACAGTTGTATTTACACACAATTAAACACAAAAAAATCCTTAGTATTCTTTGAGTTTTTCTGTTTTGGTATTAGGATCTTGGGTTCAGACGCTGACATTAGATAGCAGGGAAGTTCAAGATAAGATGAATAGTGCCTGCTATCAAGCGTTCCACTATCTCCTCTTTCATTACACCAAGTCTCGTCCGTACCCCTGTTTTCATGATAGAGATTTACAAGGTAAACATTTGTCTTATCTTAGAAAATCCATCAAATATAGAGGCAGCAGTATTTGGTGTGATTGATCTGTCTGGAGTGTGTAGTCAATATTCAGCAGGTGGATGGTGGTATCATGAGGTGTGCTGTAAAGACACTTGATATGCAGCCATGGACAAAGTCTCCAGTCGCAGTTTATTTCCCTGAGGATGAAACAGCGAAGTGTTCGGAAAACCGTTGATGTTTTCCATTTATTGCCCTCTGTACGTCCCCTGTAATACTCCTGCACCCTGAGCTCAATTAGACAGACAAACCCCTAAAGGCGCAGTCAGCTTAGGCATGGCCAATTAGTTTCCCAAGTGATGTCAGAACTCCTTTGAACTGCCGTGTCGGCCTGTTGCATTGGCACTGATTCGGGATGACGGTGCTGCAGTGGCAAGCTTCTTCACTGTGACCTATTTTGAAACCAGTGAAAAAGGCTGAAGATAGTGCATAAATTCTAAAACTTAAAGCTGTGTGTGTTTGAGCCAAGCCTTTAGATAATACCTAACATGTTGCCCCATTGGACATCGATCAAATGACCCTATAAAGGTAAAAGATTGGTTTCGGGTAAATGTCGACAGCTGTATGCGTGACTGATACTGTGCATGAATTAATCTATGGGCCCTTGACGAGAGAGTACTTCATATTGAGAACTTGTGTGAACTATGTGTGTTGAGCTGATTTGGTATGATTGTCACTTGATGTTTTCCTCCTCATAGGCAAGGGACCGGAGATACTCCAGGTAGGCGAGAAGCTGAATGACAATGAGTGGCACACAGTGAAGGTGGTGCGGCGTGGGAAGAATTTGCAGCTGTCTGTGGACAATGTGACTGTGGAAGGTAAGGTAGGAACAAAGCTGCTCTAGCAGCACAGGAAGAAATATGGAGAAATGTTTGCAATTTAAGTTGCATGTTTTTCTTCTTAGGCCACATGACAGGTGCCCACACTCGCCTGGAGTTCAGCAATATTGAAACAGGGATCATGACTGAGCGGCATTTCATCTCTGTGATGCCTTCAAATTTCATTGGCCATCTGCAAGCTCTCTCCTTCAACGGGATGCTCTATCTGGACCAGTGCAAGAATGGAGACATCTCCTACTGCGAGCTGAATGCTCGATTTGGCATGAGGCACATTGTGGCCAATCCTGTAACCTTTCTAACCCAAGCCAGCTACCTGGCCTTCTCTACATTGCAGGCCTACACCTCCATGCACCTTTTCTTCCAGTTCAAGACCACCAGTCCCGATGGCCTGATGCTCTACAACTCTGGAGATGGTAGCGACTTCATCATGGTGGAGCTGGTCAAAGGGTAAATGCTGGGGTGTTTGCACTGAGCTGTAATATACATACAGGCCAGACAGGCACATTTGGTTACTTGACTCCATCACAAATATATTCCACATATTTAATTCATTGCATATAATTTTGAAGAAAGAATATCAGAGGGAGGTTGCGAAAAAGAGAGTGAAAACAACAAACACATCAATTGTAGCTTGCCACTGTCAAACCCTGCACAGACCTTGCACAGTAAGCAATTAGTCAGCAGGAGGCCTTTTTCAGCTCCTGAGCCTGCAGCAGAAGCTTTCAATGACAGCACAAAAGAAAAATGGCTTCCAACACTTCTGTCATAGGTTTCAGGGCGTGCAGTGTTTTCTGTAAAGTGTAGCAGTTTTATCAAGGATGTTGCTTAACTGATTCAAACAAGATCTTATTTTAGACAGTGTACAGTCTACGGATCAAATTTAAAACGGTAGTATGCCTAAACCCGTACTGTGTGTGTTTACATTGATTTATTATTAATTTGAACAACAAGGTACTAGAAAATTGTTCTAGCGCCCTCAGTGATAGTATCACCAAAAGAGACTAGTAATCAGCTGTACACAGCTGCATGGCCATGTATGGCTTCAGGATACTTTAACAGATGGTATAATTACAAAACAGTTCAACACAATGAGTTTGAATTATTTAATCTCCTTAAATTGTTAATGCTCACCTGTAATTGTCATGTTGTGTGTGTAGGAATAATACTAGATGTGAAATAGTGAATGTATGCATTGGTGTTGTCCTGCAGGTACGTTCATTATGTGTTTGACTTGGGAAACGGGCCGTCATTAATGAAGGGCAACTCCGACAAGCCACTGAATGACAACCAGTGGCACAACGTGTTGATCTCCCGTGACAACAACAACGTGCATGTTCTTAAGATCGATTCCCGCACTGTCACACAACACACCAATGGAGCCCGCAACCTGGATTTAAAAGGTAACCTATCTGAAGAATCGACAGAATGTTATTCGAAAATAGTGGATACTTAATGCCTTCATTCGTGGTTTATGTTTTTGTCAGATTATGGATTTTGAATCAGTTTTCAAATCATGATCTAACACATTTATCAAATATATATATCCATCCAACACCACCACTAACTATGGCCTTAATCATATAATTTATTAATTCTGTAACAGACATTTTTACATTGTTTATTAATTTACTGATTCTTCCCTTTTCACATACACTGCATGAGTAGCCAGCCTAGGTTTTAGAACATGCGCTTTGCTGTGAGGAAGTTTATGATTTTGACAGAAAAATTCTGACTTTACCAACTCCTGAATCTTACAGGGGAACTGTACATTGGTGGTGTTGGAAAGAGCATGTACAGCAGCCTGCCCAGGTTAATAGCATCCCGGGAAGGATACAAAGGCTGCCTGGCATCTGTGGACTTGAATGGAAGACTCCCTGACCTGCTGGCTGATGCCCTCCACAGGGTGGGCGATGTGGAACGTGGCTGTGGGGGTGAGGAAATGTGAAAAACCTGTGAATCATTGCTATAATCTGATTTTCTAGTATTTGCAGCAGTTGTTAGGGCAAAGGTGAAATCATAGGCACTAAGAGTGAGTAATTGCACCACATTTGTTAGATTTTCAAAGTGCTTTTTTTTTTTTTTTTTTTGTAGAATGCTCCTTCATGGCTGGCCAGAGAACTTATCCTGTGATTTTTATTGTTTCTGATTATACACACAAACATGTAATAATGTCACTCCACAGTCAAGAAATCCAGCTGCTTTTGTTGAATTTTAATCAAACCGGAAAGCACTCAGTAGAGTGCAGAGCTCTGCCAAGCCTCAAATAATCTCTCCAGGTAGCCATTTCTTTAGCAGGAAACACTGTACTGATTATGACAGAAAAGTTATATAAGTGTACCCAAAGATCGGCCTGAGGTTGGAAATCTTAGTAATCGAAAGGTGTCTTCCTTTTTTTCTAGTTGTAAATAAGCCAACATGAGTTGTTGTTAGTCAGGAGGTTAGATTATTAGAAAATGACTGGCTACTTTTCAGTACTCTTTAGAGTGTCAGTCTAGTTGGAACGCTTGTTAGTGAGTAGTGATAGTTGTCACATAACACAAACATAGATGGAAAAAATCAATCACATAGTGTCAGTAGTCTGCTGCAGTGGCTGGATAGGCAAAATATATGGCTTTATATGGCTTTGCTTTTGACTTTAAAATGCTATAGTTATCTTACAGAACCTCATCTTAAAATTTAATATTTTAATGATTTTGCACTAATGACCGCCTCATAGCGTGTTCTCATATTTATTCTCTTTGGTCAGCAGTGAAAATGCATAAATAAAAGAGAAACACCTTGTCAACACCCTGCAGGTCCCAGCACCACCTGCACAGAGGACTCCTGCCACCACCAGGGAGTGTGTCTGCAGCTGTGGGAGGGCTTCTCCTGTGACTGTACCATGACCACCTTCGGGGGACCGTTCTGCAGTGACCGTAAGTGCCAGATGTGTTGTATTTAAATGGAAAGAAAGATTAAGAACGTCTGCTTGACTGATAATGAGGCAACTGATCAGATCCCGCAACTGAATAACTGGTCAATAACTGAAAACACCCATAAAATATAAAAGATCCTGAATAGAACTGACTGTGAGAATTGTTGAGCTGGTTTAAAGGCTGTAACAATGTGTCATGACAGACGTCTTTACAGATTACATACAATTCTGGCCTCTTAGAAACATTCACAGTGGGTGTCGTGGTAGCCTGTTGGTAATTGGTTGCCCATTCTGTCATAGCTGCTGGGGAACACATTATCCCAAATTCTGGACTTGAAGATTGGTCGAAGAGCCTCAGTTTATATTCAGAGAAATAAATCTTATATAACTCTGTGCTTCCCAACCTTTTGGCTTGTGGTTCCCTAAAACTGCTACTGTACTTGTGACAAAAGCAATTTTTCTTGAACTGTTTCCTTTGTAAGGCTTTAGAGCTCCAAAGAGGTGACAGTATGTAATATTTTATAAAAACAAAAGTAAAAATTTGTTTAAAAAAAAGTGAAAACATGCTCAGATCTGATTCGGGATCTTTTGGGGGTGTCTCAACCCCCAGGCGGGGAACACTAATCTGTGTAACTTGATTTGATTGTTTTTGCTCTTACACTGTAAAACTGCATAAGAGTGACATAACCTAACCTATTTAACAGTAGGAGCACACATGAGCTTGATTTTGAATGATTGAATGATTGACGGCCCATTTTAAGCAAATTACTATGATCTACAAGTTAATTTTACACTATATGCAAATAACTTGGAACCAGTTGCTGCATCAAAGATAATGGACTGTATTTCTAATTCACGGAACTGATTGCACAGTAATACATGACACGTTGAAAGTGCCACATTTCAAAAACCACTGGTCTGATTGCTGCTGTCACTATAAAGAGCCCTGTATGTCCACAATAATAGAGCCTGACTTTTACCAGAAGCTTTTCATACTTATAATAGCAAGAGATTAACATTAAGCGTACTGCTCCAGTGGTCATGGCAAGTTAAACTTCATTTGCTGCAGTCATTTAGAATAACTACAAGAACTGTGCCTTTGTGGTAATTATTATTGAAATGTGACATTATGCAATATTGTTTTAAGAGATAAAAAAAAAAGGGCATGTAACTCTGTGGGGGAGCTATTTGAGTCTAATTTCATAGTAACAGTGAGAATGCAGATATCTACAGTAGGTTTAGTGTATAGTACATTGGAATATATAAGAAATATCTAAATATTTTTAGAAAACACTGTACTTTTTTTGTTGTTGTGGAGCTTTGGGTAACTATATAATTATTCTTAAAGGAAGTTAAATAAACTACTTTCTCAAGTAGCTGCTTTCTACCCTCCATCAACTTGCTTCCTGTGTTTCAAACTTACATGCACTGCCAAATGGGCTCGCTGCTGTATTCTATTGATCTAGCCTGAAAATCAATAGTTTGTCCTCTGTATCCTTTATCTATTATATCCTCTACTGTTCTAAGACTGAGCACCCGGATAAAATATATATTATGCTGTTCAAGCAGCTTTTCACTTTCTACATGACCAAGAAGGAAATGTATTGGATGAAGCAGGAGAGCTGCCCTAGCTTATAGTTCTATTTGCAGGCTAGAGCAGATTAATAAATTTCGGTAATAACTTTAGAAGTGCATTTCAAAAAGGAAAGTGTGGTCTGTGAAAAATAACTGCAACAACACATCTATATTATTCCTCCCATAGTGAATCCTTATTCATTTAAACAGGCTTTTTTGTTTTCTTTATCACAAAAGGGGTAATTTTTTTTAAAAAAAGCTTCAAAAAGGCGTTTCTTTTCAATATTTTTCAGTCACTATGTGACTTCAGTGCATGCAAGTTCACCTTCCTTCAATAGCTCTTAAAACTGACTTCTTCTCTTAATTGTTTATCACTGAGAATTGTATACAGAGAGATATTGTGAGCGTGTTCCAAGAAATGTTGTTTATTGTGTGGTTTGACACGACACAACAAGAAACAAAACTCACATTTTTGATCTGTATTAATGAAGAATCCCATTAAAAGGGATCATATGCAGTTGTTCAACCCCAATCCTCAAGGCCACACCATTAACACTGTTTTTGATGTGTTATAAAAACCATCTTCTTTCTGGATTTTCTGTAATTGCTGCTAGTCTGATGCACATCATCTAAGCACGAATTTCAAACAGCTGCCTAAGGCTAGACCTTCATAGCCCTTTTTTCAACTGAGCGTTGCAGATGGGAATGTATTTACAGTAATGCTCTTTTGCAATGTCTGGGTGTTGGTAGGATACTGAATACAAACCTTGTCGATTTCAATGATGTTTCAGTATGATTCATTCAAAAAATGTTTTAAATACTACATTTTTAGGCAGGAGCTGCCGTCAGTAAATATTTCAAATATTCCATTTTTATATCTCCAAAAACTCTGGAACATGTTTTTGCGTTAACAAGACTATTATCAAACACTTAACAGCAAAAACAACATTTTCAAGAAAAATACAACTTATTGAAGCATTTTTGGTTTTCATCTTGCGGCGTCCAGGAAGGACTCTCAATCATGCGAGTGGTAAATGGCACGGCTGGCCGATATCAAAGGTCAAACCAATACATCAGTCTAACTCTGAGGAAATAACAAGCCCCATGCTTCACATTGCGCCATCATCAAAGTCGTTAGAACAAATGGAAAATCTGACAGTAATGTAGAAACACAAACAAATATGCAGGCAGGACAATAATTTCACAAGCATTGGTATTGTCTCTCGTTTATGCCACAGTGCTACTCTGTTTATCTCACCAGCATTAAAGCCTTACAAATAATCCAATCCTCCCACCTCAGTCTCCTTCCACGTCCATGCTCCACTCCAGAAGGTCAGCTACTTATTCCCAGAAACCAGCATTAAAAAGAACGGAGAGTGCTTTACTGATTCACTCAAAGGTGCAACCTCAAAAGAAACAAAATCGGGAGGCAGACACTTCCTAAACCACTAGAATCCCAGTTGCTCTGTGCATTAATACATTTATATCATATACAAAAAGCAATTAACCAAGTATGCTGCAGACATCTGTGGTAATTACCTCTAGGTCATTGTTTCATCACCAAAGTCATTGAGATTTCTAATGATGTTCTGTGCTCAATTTTTAGAGCTTCTTCTCTGTAAACGAATGAAGAGTGTAATTATTGATTAACCTCTGCAGATGTAGTTGTTTGTTTTGGAATAGTCATTACCTGCTTTTGTGTGAGGGTGTGTGTGTGTGTGTGTGTGTGTGTGTGTGTGTGTGTGTGTGTGTGTGTGTGTGTGTGCTAGCTAATCTGCATGAGCGTCTGTAGTGTATCTATATGACTACATACACATTTCCATATTTTCCTAGTGCTAATCTAAAGCAAATAGCAGTACTATTCGTTTTTCATAACATCTGCTGAAGTTTTATTTCATTTTACTATTTTGCCCATAAAAGACAATAACAACCATGATGACGTCCAACAGCACCAAGTTAACATTACGTACTTGGTTCTCCCACCCCACATCCGAACCATGTGAGTCCACACCCTGCGCATATAACAAACACATGACATTTCACCTGACGTGGCTTTACATAACCACAGTGCTGGCACCCGGCAGTCGTCTGCAGAGTGGAACCACCCTTCGCCATTTACTTGTAAGTCAGCATTTCCTTTTGAATTGTTTAATTCCCACGGTAGTAAGGCAGACTGTAAGTTGAGCCTGTAGCCTCCAGGCATGGAGGCAAGGTACAGTTACACAGCAGCAGACAGCAGCTGTCTTCCTTTCCCGTTTCATGTGCCAGATAGCAAGCACTGTATTCTTTTTCATTTAATTTGTGTCAAACCTATGATGGTTTTGTTTCCTCAACAGAGCTGGGTGAAGTTTGCATCATCCATCAACAGTTGTAATTAACAAAGGATTATAAAGTGTAGGAGATTTAGGTGTTAATGTACATAAACCTGTTCAAATACACTCTATGTACAATAGCCAGATGAAGTAAACTATAGGTCAGATTTCTTTTTTTTTTACATTTTTTACAGTGCAGCAGTTCTTTCTGTAGAGATACAGCTGAATGTGTGAAGTGCAGAAAAATGTGAATGTAGTGCTCAATTAAATCTCATTTTTCCTTTGACCTTCCTTTTCAGGTGGAGACATTCGAGATTATGAGTGTGTCCCAGAGCCACAAGGATAATCCAGGATAGAAGTTCAGACTTAATCTTGTGCCCTGGGACAGAGGCTCAAGAAAACACATTGCTTTTCATAACGTGGTGACCTACCCGAACTATACTGAGAAACTTGAGTGTGGTCAGGACTCTACTTGGGATCAAGTAGACATGTCTGTGAGAAAGTTGCCCTATTTGTTTGTCTTTGTGTTTAACCTGTAAAAAGCACACTCATCGAGATTTTAAAAATCTGTTGCTCTCATTTACATGTTACACTTTTTAATTACATGTCATTCCCTTGTAGTATTTTTAAATACAACTGACTTTGCATACTTAAATGGCACATATACGCTCTTTTTGCACATGCATGTGGGCATGCGCATGTAACCTATATAGGTAATGTGATTGGATCATGCAGCCCACGTGATCTATTTTGGGGACGGTCTATTGTTTGTGGCGGGTGGATTGATTTCGTAATAGTGGCTTGTATACACAAACATGGAACGGCACAGCGGATCACTTTGGAAAAACACCACTCCGGTTATTAAATCAATCCACCCCACCACAAAGACCATCACCCAAAATAAGTCACATGGCCTGCAGGATCCAATCACATTACCTATATAGCCTACACCTACTCACACTCACAAAGGGAGCGCAAACAAGACATGTGCATGCTCAAAGGGAGCATATATATACTTATTTATTTTAAGTGGATATAAGGATATAGAGTATATGCACTATATTTAATGCCAAATAACGAATAATGTTACCATTAAACAGACTGAGGGAGTAGGTGGACGCAGAGGTGGAGGTGGGCACCTCCAACAGCGGCATTTATTTCACAGTCCCAACCACTCAAACACTGAATTCAGTACAGCTTGTGCAAATTATTATATTAATTGAGTCTTTGAAAAACTGCATGACAGTCTGTAGAAATGATCATCTAATCATTTATATTGTTCAAGCTCCCTGGTTATACATATGGAGCAAGTTAGACCTCTATATTTGACTATACTCCATGTATACATGTATACAGGCTCTCCTCGTGAAAGAGGGTCTGACCTTCCATTGATTCTTTACCTGTGGTGTGGTGTGGGGGGGTCCTAGTCCTAGTTGAGCTCTTCCTCCTCCTTTCTTAATCTCACATAATGATATTTTACCCACTATTACACATTTATCCACTGCATATAGAAATGAATCATGCCTCTGTAATCTACAATACTTTATGCAGTCAACGTTGAGAGTTATTGTTATGATGACAAGCTCTTCCCTTCCTCAGAGCAAATGTCGTCTTTGGTCCTTGTGCAGGGGTTTTACATTTGGCGACACAGTTCACTTTATTAACATCCGCTCCGAGGTGACACCATCTTTGCTGGCTGCAGATACACATTAGTTAGTCCTGCTATTAACCTTTCAAGCAAATCCATTATAGGATCACACATTATTCCTCCTAAGTAAGGGGCTACTGAGCCTAATGGTCATATCCTGATACGTTGTTCACAGCCTTTCAGTAAAAATACAGTAGTGGACTCCATCATTGTCAGTTACCTTTCAAAACCATTCATAAAATGAGTGATTTCAATCAATATAATTGCACATGTACATTTGCATTTTGAGCAGAGTCAGTAAAAATTGTATAAATTAATAAATCAGATTAACACTAAATTCAAACATTGAAATCTGAGTAAATGCAAATTCATTCCACTGGATTCATGCATATACATTATTGATCTGTTATCACTTTTTGTAAGATGTCTCCATTGTTGAGAGTTTTGTATTAAATAGACATTATAAAGCCTACAAGCAACTTGTGTGTCCAGAGTATACAGAGCATTGTGCACTGGGATATGCTTCATGATAGCAAAGCTGATTTTCTATTCAAATAAACACACATGATTAGTTTATCTACTTTATGTAGAAATCTTGCAGGCTTGAGCAGCATCTTCTAAATGTCTCAATAAGTTAGAGCTTTAGATTTTTTAGCCACCTGGTTTTGTCAGCTTTGGTCAACATCGAGAGAGACAATGTATCTCATAAAATATATCTGCCCCTCTCTTTGCCAAAGCGTTGCTCTGTGTGAGTCAGATGGATACCCCGAGCCCAAGACTGCTGGCGCAGCTCCCCAGAGCTACATTATGGAGGCAGAAGAGGCTCAAGCGTTGCATGAATGATTGGCAGAGCTTACGGGGTTATAAAACTTTAACCTGTGAGTCAGAGGAAGCCTTGTATTCATTTTATAAATACTTTGCCAAAATAAAAATTATGCAAATTCATTCTCCAATGGCGTACACCACAGGTCAATGACTGGCCACTCACAGCGTTTTTACAGCTTTTTAGTCTTTTAGGCAAGTGGAACACTTTTGACATTTACATAGATGTGAAACGAAGTCAAGCACCTGAGGGAAAAATGCCCTTTTGACTTATTTTTGCTTTTTTGTCCTTGTAGTTTCTCACATTAAAATGTCTTTGTTGTCTTAATGTGTTGTATTTTATGGGTTTAAGGGCAGTATTATGTGATAGGACCTACTGTGTAGATACTAAAAAAAAAAAGTACTAATCACTAATCTGAATATCCTATTTCTATTTATAGGAATAGAATATTCAGATTTATGCTGTGACTAGTTTTCAGGGAAGCAGCGTTTCATAGGACACTATGTTGAGACTCATAGTGACACTGACACACTGACTCATACTGTTTATTAAGCTGTTAAGGGATTAATGCAGTTGCATGTGTAAAGAAAAAGATGAAATGATCCACATACCTTTGATAAGGGATTATTGAAATAGCTTCCTTCCACCAACCGAAACCATCACTTTTACTGCTATTTGTGTCTGGCATTTAACAGAGCATAGCTGTGCTATTCAAACAGAACAGGCAGAGAGGACAACAAATTAGAGCCCATCCATTTGAGAATTCCTCTCCTTCAAATATCAGAGGATGGTATTAAAAGAAATTAGAGATGACAAAATGACATAATCATTTCTTCTTGAAATTAAATACAAAGTGGGATTACAGACGTCATGACATAGCAGCTGTGATTGCTCTTCAGTTGGAAATGCTTGAAATAGTTTTTAATACACCTTAATATTATTAGTGTTGTCTGGTTCAACACAATATTCCCCAAAATATTATGCGTTACTATATTTAAATGTCACCTGCCACATTGCCTTTATGTCTAAACCTGTGTTGCAGTGTCCTCATGATTGATTTTGATCATGTTGTGCTTTTGACCTCATTTAAATACAACATGCTAGAGTGCATCACTTCTTGCAGCGTTTAGCAGAGTGAACATGTATTAAATAGCAGCAGAGGTAAGATGTCTAACCTCAACCTCTATACTCTCATTATTGTGACTGAATGTTTTTTGGCAGCATCACACTGCAAACAGATGGTGATTCCTGGTGGCATCTACATAAGTAGTAACCCTTTGACAAAACAGTGAGTAATTGCATATACAAAAAAAAAAAAAAAAAAAAAAAAAAACAGCTTTAAGTGAAACAGAGGCAATATTGTTCCAGACTTTTAAAATTATGTTCCAGTGTTTAGTTTTATTCCCCATAGTACATTTGTTATCACTGACCAGATGGCTACTTTGTTATATTATTTTTGATTTGCATTTCCAGTCAAAAAGATTGACTTTTATTATTTGCATTTTGTAAAAATCAGTGATTAAAATATGCTACTGTATGAACTGAATCGCTGCGAACGATCTGTAATCTAAAATATGAGAACCAGTAGAAGATTTGCACACATTAATATATTAATAATTCTGTCCCTGGAGATTTATGTCTTTACACATAATAGTCATGTCATTTTTTTCCTATTTAACAATCACCTTCTTCTTGTTGCATTGTCAGGTTCACATATTTCAAGTAATACAGTTTTTTTTTTCCTTTCCTCTTGTTCATGTGCCTCATCAATGGCAGGGGCCTAGGGGTGGAAATGTCTTTATGTCTGTCACTGTTCGGTCTAAAATGAAATATCACAAAGGTATTTCAGATATTTCATTGATTACCATGAATTAACATGATGTCTAGATGATTCATTTAGTGCCATCAGATTGTCACAATGTCTGTGTGTCAAATTCTCTGGTTAGTCTGTCTACAGTAATTTGATTTTCATTGCAATGAGTATTACATGCCTTTTTAGTTTTGTTTTTATTTTCAGGGTAAATTTTTTTTTTTTTTTTTTTACTGTAAGCACCCCGTGGCTTTATGCTGTCTTTAGCCTCAAGAGTTAACATGTTCAGCAATCAGTAATGTGTTCTTTACACGTAAACCTGCTCGTTATTCAAAGCCGCTAAGCATTGCTTCCATGACCTCTCACAACTTTTAGGTAAAGTGTCACGGATCAGGATCATTTTAATGCAGGCCGATAGCTCATTAGAATGCATGCAGACACGGGGTGTGTTAAGCCATGTTTAACAGATTGGAAAATACAAGCCACACTGCCAGTTTCAGTCAGATATGCGACAGGTTATTTCGTGATTAGTCATGGGCTCTTATGACTCAGCCTGCAAACACTGACTGATGGAGAAGGAGTTCAATCTTCTGCCAATGTCACACTGAGAAATAGGAGAAATATCCTAACCTCTACAATACACTCATTACTCACTGTGCCCTGCAAGTTTAAACTACAGTTACACTGTCTGAGACAACATAGAGTCTAACTCTCTTTGCAACCATTTGTTAGGCTTGTTATTCTTGTTTACCATGAGAGCTGTACATTCATACCTCATACTCATTCTTTCATGTTTTATGATAGCTTTTATAAGCTATTTATACTACTCTAGTATGTTTATGATATTGACTCTTTGGGAATTTATATACCATAGTGTAAAGTACTTATTATTGAATGTATTTGCTCTGTATTATGCCTAATACAGTGTGATTAGTGAATTTAATAATACATTTACCATAGAACCATTACATGGCATAATGAATGAATTAAAAAAAAAAAAAAAAAATACTCTGCTTCCTTCAAAGCCTGCAGTGATTTGGTTTAAAGTCTTTCCACAGTTAGTTTACAGTTCATTATCAGCAGCTCTATTTTTTTTTTCATTTTTCCTGTCACTATCAGCACATGAAGTGATAAATAATAATACATTTTTACTGTTCTTATAGGCAATTTTGAATCTCAATCTTGTACAAAAAAAAGGGAATAAACTAAATGCATCATTATCGATACTCTACTAAATCAAATACACTTGACTGTTCAGGTAAATCGATCTTCTCCCTCGTCTAATTTTGCTTCATCTAAGGTTTATTCAATAATACTAAAATAATTTACCTTGGGAGAATCCATCCCTGCCGAGCAGATGTTTTATTGCCGTGACGCCGGGACATATTGAGTGAGCACAGACATTACAGTCTCATATTGTGCCTGGTATACGAGTGTCATCTTTCTGCATCATGTTCAGTGGCCGCAGTGAAAATGACTCTATGCTGGTGTGGAACTTAACTTTTTGTCCACATCCTCAACAGCTCCTTCAAGCAGAAAAGATTTATTTGGACAATATATTGAATAGACTCCTATGACAGAGCTATAAGCAATAAATAATAATTGAATTTTAGCATAAAAATGAATTTGCTTTGTATTATCTTCTTCTCTAAAGAGCTGCAGTGCACTGGATGTATTTGTGAAACTTCCTAAGTAATTATAAGTAAGTGTTAAGTAGTAAAGCCAAGAGAGGCAACTCAAGTGCAACAACATAAGTGCAACACACATAAAAAGTGAAGAAGCTCTCCATCTTTTAAATTAATTTAGTCATTTAAAAAAAAAGAAAGAAAGAAATATGCAAGCAGCAGCAAGTTCATAACGAAGCTTAGCAATTTAGGCTACTGGCTCAGAGATGCCCCAGAAAAGATGTGCTGCTGGTCAGAAAGCAATTTTCACTATTTCCCAGCTAAGATATGTGAATTAATAATGGAGAACTTGATTGCTCGTTTATGACACAGTTAGAGTACGTTGCTAACTGGCTTAGTTTGCTGAATATCTATCATTTTCAGCATTGTTCATTCCTGTCTGCCCTATTTATCTATTGCTCTATCTCTCTGTCCAGTCATCAAACCTTGCATGCATAGCAGGATGGCTGGGGGAAATTTTCCAATAATACACAAGCACTTCATAGGAAAAGTGTTGAGACAAATCCCTAACAATTTTTACCCCAACAAAAATAGTTCAAAAAGGCTTCATCTCACTTTGTGTGTCAGATGTAGACTAAGGGAAAAACCGCTATTGCAGCATCTTAAGCAAAGAATAAAACTTAAAAGATTCCCTTAAAAGAGTGACCAAGAAGACTGTATATCAGCGTGAAATAGTTTTGGTGTGACGACTGGTTTTTAATAGCCACAGGCAGTTTCAGACTTCATGATAACACAGATAAAAGCTGCTCAGAAGGCTGGATCTACAACAAGAAGAGAGTTTTAGATCCATTTGTATTTGCAGAGGCAAGAGTTTCTGTTTGTAATAACAGCCAATTTGTTAAAGAGCTCACTGTGAAACAATATTAATACATATAAAAGCTATTTAATGAAAGTTGACAAAATTGCTTTGTCACTAAGCGCAGAAGTAATACTAATCATAATATGCCTGCAGGTGAAGTAACCAAGAGCATGTTTAATTACGGCAACAAATGGTGTAAAAGTGGGGCCAGAGGCTCACCAAGAGGCTCGGTGCTTCTGCACAGTGAGCGCTGTGTGTGTGTAGAGATGCAAGATAAACTATAAATTGCATCACATTGGCAGTTAGTGCCTCTGTTCACTCTCCTGTTTCCAGGATGATATTCCCCAAAGGGTCTGTCTAGGCTTGATTACCAAGTGGACAGTCCCCACCCTGCGCTGACTGTCCCTCTGTGCCCCAGTCTGCATGGGAACATGGTGGGTTTCACTTGACACCCAGACCACGCAGCAGCTGAGCCTCAGATGAATGCTAGCCTATACCGGCTCCCGGGGGAAGGGAGGCTTCCTAGTCCCTACTGCAGGCGCTGTGTGAGAGGAGAAAGGTTACATTCAGTTTACATCATAAAGGATAGGCGCAGACACAGAGGCCTTTAGATTCAGAGTCTGCCTCTCTCTGGCTTCGTTTCTGTCTTTCTGTCACTCTCTCTAACACTCAGAGACACTGTGACACACTCACTTATACATCTTTCACTTGCTGCTCCTCTCACAAAGTCAGAGCTCTCCCTCTGCTTGGGATATGATAAAATTATAACCCACTGTAATAAAGAATTTAGGAAGCAAGAGCACATGCAATGTGGCTCTATGCACTACACTAGTAACGTATTCAATATGCTACCAGGACGAAATCACCATGTAGTCAACTGCATCAGCCACAAGGATCAGGCAAGAAATAAGACCAACACACTGGGAGTTATTGGGTATTCAGATAATTATAGCTCACCTGTGCTTGTAGTAGTGATATCATTATCCTAAAATGAGTCCTAAAATAAGCCCTTCTTTTTCTTTGTAATTAGGGAAAAGCCCCACAAGTTATTTAGGTAAAGAAAATTATAATTGCACACTATATATGACACATTTTGTTTTATAAAGAGTTTTTTTTTTTTTTCTCATGTGCCTATTTATAAAAGTATATCACCTTGGAGCATCACCATACATATTGACCCAAGTCATACAAGCAAAAAACAGCCTCACATGCAGCTGATAAAGAGACTGTGCTTGGTATTACTATAAATTGCAGACTATACATCACTTTGATATGCTTCAAAATAAGATTGATTTCTACACTTGAGGTCAAACCGTGATTTTTTTTTTTTTTTTCTGTGCAACTGGCTGCTGTCTACAGCTACTGGAGCCGCTTCTGTGGCCTGATAAAAGCCCATGTACTAATCCGTCACTTTTCCCAGCCCACTTCTGTAACCTATTAAAAACTCACAATCCATAGAAAATTTGCATTCAGCAGATTACTTTAGGGAAACAGGGGATAACAAGGCAGTAGACAGCAGCATTGTGTATTGTGTAGCAATAATAGGCAAAGCTGTTGTAACTAACCCATATAATTATAGATACATAGACGGTATGAGAATGTCAAGTTTTGTAGTGTTGCTAAGAGCATACCTTACAGAACAAGTCATGATATGGGCCCTATCACAGGGACCAATATTTATGTCAGTGGAGTTGCAAATGTGATGCAATTTCTTTTATTAAATATTACTTTACGCACTGTTTACTTGTACAGCCAAGCATCGGCCTCTGCATGTTCAGCAAAAGAAAACCTTTATATTTTCTTCCTTGCCCCTACTTCTTTTTGGTAGTGTTCACTGACTTTTCACTGTGTTCAATGAAAAATAAAAAGATAAGCTAAGCTTCTTCCTGTAGTAAAGAAAGATACTGCCCGTTATACATTTACCCTGAGATTCAACTATACAGTAAATCAGATAATTATATAAGAATCACATGTGATTCACCTGTGTGTTTCCTCTTCCATTTGATTCTATATAAACTGATTCTATATACAATGGACACTGTTGTTAATTGACTTAGTTTATATAAACGCTCCCAAGACCACTTGGGTCAGTAAACTACTGTATATAGGTAGCAGCTTTAATTTGCTAACACTTTCAGCCACATCAAACATGTGCTGTAAATTTAGGTTTGTAGTTTAACCCATTGAGTGCAGCATGGTGAAGCAGTGGTTAACACTGTGGCCTCACAAGATAAAGGTTCTGGGTTTGAACCCACAGCCGACATGTTCTCCTCCAGGTTCTCCACATACAGTTCAAAGACATGTAGATTAAGCTAATAGATGACTCCGAATTGCTGGTAGGTGTGAGTATGAATGTTGGTCTCCATGTGTTGGAGAATTAGTTGACCTGGGATCAGGACCAGGTCTCAAAACCCATTCTTTGCCCTAAATAAACAGGCACTGTTATAGAAACTATTTCAGAAAACAGGTTGAATTAGCGAGCAGCACAGTGGCTTTGTGTTGCCTCACAGCATGAAGATTCCTGGTTTGAAACCCGTCAGGGACCTTCCTGTGTGGAGTTTGCATGTTGTTCCTGTGTTTGACTGGGTTTACTCCAGGTATTCTGGTTTCCTCCCACAGTCCAAAAACATGTATGTCAGGTTGATTGCTGACTCTAAATTGCCCATAGGAGTGAGTGTGAGTGTGTGAGGTTGTGTGTCTCTATGTGGCCCTGTGATGGACTGGTGACCTGTCCAGGGTGTACCCCTGCCTTTCACCCAAAGGGAGCTGGGATAGGCTCCAGCTGATCCCTAAAATGTTGTAATGACTGTAATGACTTATACTATTGTAGCTATTTGGCAAGGTGTAGCTTGATGGTAGCCAATTTTCACCAAGATATGATACTACTTAGTTGTTTGTCACAGATATGATGTGTGGTTTCAACTTGCTAGAATGTTGCTCAGGAAGGATGTGGGAAAGATTTTTAGTCAGTTTGTCCTGTCTAATCTGGTTTGCAGTATCTCTTAACTTTAACAAAAATGCAAGTAGTGGTGGATAGAGCAGAGTAGTGTGGATACGGATAGAGTGTGGCCAGAAAGAGACCGAAAAAGTTAGACTTTGAAAGTTTCAGCACCACAAAGAGAGAAACAGCGAGGCAACGGTGCACTTTCCTGTAATCGTGGTTTAATATGCCACCATTTATGTCCTCTCTGTGCTAAATGATGCTAAGTGCAATAGACACATTGCAGTTGCCTCATAGTGACTGCAATGCACTGTTGCACAATGTTTTCTTTTTCACAATTCCTTCCTGACAAGCATTTGTGTGGTCTGCAGATAATGCCGCGTTCCTGTCATATCACTGATATCGTAACTGCAAATAGCTGACTGGGAAAAACCATTTACATCAGCCCCTGACTTCTAATTCTGAGGCTGAGATAGCAGGAATTTCTGACACCAATGATATCTCCCACTTGGCAATTTCATTCAAATAAAATCCAATATTAATGATAATACAGACAATTCAGATAATTTCATAGGAGCGCTGCACTGTTTGTATCTGGTATCACTTGGTAATGAACGGCCACAAAGACATAACCCAACAAAAAAGTAGCTAATTTAGGTTATTTATTTAGTTTGACTACAGTGAATGAATTGAATAATGAGTAAATTAAATATCGGTTTGATGCTATTTAATGGCCCAGCCCTCATAGGATTATAACATCAAGCATACACATTTACATTTTCACTATACTAGAAATACATAGATAGATAGATAGATAGATAGATAGATAGATAGATAGATAGATAGATAGATAGATAGATAGATAGATAGATAGATAGATAGATAGATAGATGGGAAACATGAGTACAGAGAGACTGAGATAATTGTAGTCTATCCATGAAATTGTCCTCTACCCGTTTTAAGGACCTCCTAAATTGGCTTAATTATTGGACACTGCACAAGCTTCCATCAGAGTCTGCAGTCATAGCAACAGTAAAATCCTTCATGAATTTCTACTGGTGTTTTCTTTAATGTTGATAATAATGAGCAAGACAAGTAGATCAATACAAGCCAATAACAGGCAGGGATTCCTCTATTGCCAACTATCCCACCAATGCTTTTTCAGTCTGTTCATCAAAATTAGGCTTTAGAGTGAAGAGGAAAAGCACCTCAGCCAAGGCAAAATTGTATTTTCCTTGATGGTGGCAGCTGACTGCCTCCTCTCTTGCTTCAGAATTTACTTTTGAAGGCCACAGCTAGACCCCGTGATGGAAATAGGTAGACAATACTAGCAGATCATTTTGGATTTACGCCTTTTGCATAAATCTAACACTTAGAAATTGTAATTGCTCAAATTCAAAACACCTATGCATTTTGTGGGGTGTTCCCCACATTGTAAGCAATGCTCCTTTCCAGGAAACATGCTGAGGGTAGTGAGCTCAGCAAAACAAGCAAATGGGGTCTATTTTTGTCAGCGTCATGCACAGCCAACAATATGGAACCTACTGTCACATGCAGTTTCTTTTCAGATGAGGGTGCACACAATCTGCCAGGAAACCAAAGTTGGTAAAAAAAAAAAGAAAAAAAAAAAAAAGAGGAAAATCATGTTTAATCAATCAGAAGGAGAAAATAGTGTGTGAGTAAGGTGATGCATGTACAGGGCCACCTTAAACCTGAACTCTCAACCTTATGTGTAGCTAGATGTCTCTAATGTCCTTTAACATTTGTGTGTCTTTTTTATTCATAACTACACAGTTAAAATCTCCATGAGTTTTTACCATTGCTGTCAGCTAATAAAATAAAACAGTGGAGTCAGTGAGAGTGGTTCTGTTTTGTTCCCCTTGGTGCCCCGATGCAATTATCCGATTATTTCTTTTTTTAAAGAATTTTCTCAGCTATACAGTTTATAGATAAACTTCTATCTTGTGCATTTCACTGCCTTTGTGTTTTTCACTCTGTCTCCTTTCCTTGCACCATCTAAGCCAGCCTTATTTTAGGTGTTGTCGCTTTGAGGCTAATGAAATCAACCAAACATCACAACTGCAGGCCATGCCTTTCCGAGGGTGCTTGCATTATGAGTAATTAATCTGAAAGTGCTATGATTAATCCTGCTACTTTACCCCCTGGGGCAAGACTGTGAAAAATCTTCTCTCACAACTTTATTTTTCTTAAGTCTTTAAAACGCTGTACATGTCTTCTCCCATCATGTCACTTGCAAGTTTGCGTAAACCTGTTGACTTGTGATTTTTCTATAAAGAAATTTAAGTATTATCTCATCACAGATTGTATACCATGTGTTATTCCATACTGTATATGCAAAATAATGTGATTATGTAAATTCATAGAGATCTGCAAAACTGCTCTGAGTGGAATAAAAGTTTAAAATACCCTGTAGGAAAATATAAAAAATGCAAATCAAAGGTTTATTGGGCTAGAACAGCAGAAATAGCAGATACATGACAGTCGATCCATTGTCGAAACCCAGTGGATATCTAATGGAATTCATTTGAAAACTAAAGCTCGTCATCAAATATATTGCCATACATCAAATGCAGATATGGTGTCTGTCCTATGAGGTTTAATAGAAAAAGCTGAATGGGATGCCTGACTGACAACAGTTACCCAGCCTCCCATGTGTTATTGTCCAGATACCATGGCTTTCACCATGTAGTGCAATCCCCAGGCACATGAATTGATTAATGCAAGCCTTTCATTCCAGGCAGTTCTCACCGAGATATCATAGCGGCCTACAATCACGGTCACGGAGAACCTGACAGACCAAGTCACTGGCCATAAATCATCCCACACCAACTTCTCGTATACTAGAAATTAAATACTCGTTTTATGTGGACATGACTGTGCGGAAGAAAGAATTTCAAATGAAAACGATTTGCGTAAAACTGAGAACGACTGAAGCTTTGACAGTGGAAATGAAACCGTTTCTGTTGACCTCAGCAGAGGATTATTCTCAGTGCTTTTCATTGCGTTTACACGTCAAATAGGCATTACTGTAAATATGTCTGCACGTTATAGCTAGACAGTGCATGGCATCATGGCTATAATCGTTTTAATAAGCTGACATGCATTTCCCAGCATTGAGAGTTAGATTTCTAGATGTAGAAAAGAGGACATACATAAAGGCTTAAAATCTCCCTGGGACTTGGGTTGGTCAGATGTGAAAAAAAGTAAATAAATTCACAGCTTGTTTCAATTTATTTATGTTCACAATACCAGCAGATGAATGTCTATGTGCTGCTGGGGCACTTGCCATTCCAGAGTATTTTGCATTCACCCCCCTCCTCTGTTCTTTCTGTTCAATCAGCCTCCCTCTCCCACACGCCCCAACCCCCCTCCCCTTGTTGAGTAATGGCCTGCGTCGACTTCTTGTCACTATGAGAGGTGGTGCTGCATGGCTTGCTTCTGTCCTCCTGTTTCCATGCGTGTCCTTTCAACCGACTTGGCAATCCCAGCTGATATCTCTATCGACCGTGATTTAGCTGATATAGCTGCAGTCTCTCTTCCTCCCCCTTTACCTCTCCCCTGCAATCTCTTTCTCTGCTCATATTTGGCTCCATCTCCTCTACTTCCAGTCCCTCTCGATTCTATCTCTGCATTTCTGATAATGTATTCGTCCTTTCCCGCGTCAATATATTTCAACTCATCTTCCCATCACGTTTCCCATCTCAGAAGAAAAAAAAAAAACCATGCAGCTCAGAAACTCAGCTCAGAATACCTCTGTACTCAGATCAGCCATAGCCAGGAATAAGTTCTGCATGGTTAAGCAGCATGAGAGCAGAGAGTTACTGACTTCTCCAACAGAGGAGTGACTTGTATACAGATAAGAGGTGAACACATCAGACAAGGGGGAATAGAGGAAAGTGATATGGAGTGTAAAAACAGCAAATGTATGACAATGCAACACTTAGGAAACAAAGGCTTGAGATTCAATTTTGATGCAAGCTCTTGATTCCTTCAAAATGAATTACATACCGTACCACAGCCTATAGTTTCCTAAGCGTGAGGTAGTGAGCTGGATTGTATCGTTCTGACAGCTATTTGGGTTTCTATCATTCATGCTTGTTGTAGCACTCGAGTCTTTATGTTAGGAGCACGTCCATACCAATACCCTTGTGTTCGCTCTGTAACAGCTCAGACGGCTCACCTAAATCAGGCTCCTCCTCTGCAGTATGATTCCTACGTGTTGCCAGGACCTGCAAGCCAGATCGCTGTAGCATGTATTTATTCACACAGCCCATTTTCTTGCCTCACTATTTCCCTGTGTGTTTGCGCCGTGGCTGCCTGTTTTCTCTTTTCGCTGTCTCTTCCTGTCGCTCCCTCCCTCCTGCTATCGCTCACCCACCCTTCCTCCCCCTCCTCACCTCCCCTCCTCACTCATTTGCTCACAGACTCCCCTTCTCAGACGCACACACACGAACACAAACACACACAGAGGCACATGCTGTGCCTCACTGGATCAGAGCTTCTGACTACAGTATGCCTTTAGAAGAGCTCTTTTATTTGGTGTTCATTAGACCACAATTTCAAGCCAAGGTTGTTTTTTTCTGGGCTTCAGACTGTCCTGGAATTTCACCCATCTGGGATTAATTATGATACGACGGTATTTTTTAATTAGCATAATTTTTGCTGCAGAAGCCCAAGGCAACAACTCAGTCTCTGCCATCCAAGCCATCTCATCTGAGGAGAATCACCTGCACTCCTCTAGAGACAGACACATGCAGCTGTTACATTAACCGTCCTCGGTCTGAGGCAGCACAGCAGATCTGGACGAGGTAACAGGAGAGGATAAAGGAAAAAGGAACAGCAGTGAGGGGGAATGCAGCAGTAGTCTTTTACTGCATGAGACTGAGCAGGTGGAGCGCAAGAGAAGGGATCATACGTTCATTTTGAAATAGGAACACTCGTGCTACGGCAGCCTTGTGGTTGTGGTAATCGCAGCCACACCAGGGGTTACCGTTTGCTGGATTTGCTGCATCTGTTAGAGAGTGAATGAGGAGCTGCTGAGAAATTATTTATTTATTTTCAGGATTTTCTCCGTGCTGCTGCAGATACTGCTCCCTCTCTCCCCCTCTTTCTCTCTCTCTCTCTCCCTCTCTTCCCCTCCCTGTCTCTGCTCTCTTTCCCTGGCTAAAGGGGAACAAAAGCGCTGGTTCCAACATCATCCTTCATCGCTGCATCTTCACTTGTGCGTATTTTTTATCTCTTTGTCCCTTTTTGCTTGATGAAATGATCCATTTTCGCACAGAAGCGTGTTATGTCTTCTACTGCGGTGGAGGGGCACTCTTCTCAGTGGGCAGGCTGAGCTGCCCTCAAGCTTTACCTGTGGGCGATGGAGACTCTTATCATAATTCTTGTCACATGAAGCTCTGTTCTGCCACTTTTCATGCCTAAATATTATGGTTGAGCAAGATGCCAGTTAAAAACTACGGGTGGCTTCATCTCCATTCTTTATTTGGATGTGTGTCTTTTCAGTATTTTGGATACACTCGGCTCACTGTCTGAAGAATGTGCTTTGGGATGGTTTTCAGGAAGACTTTAACACTTGCTTTTCTGTGCAGTGCACACATTTTGTCATGGCATAATGTTAACCAAAAATAAATAAGTTGGTTGCTCTTCAGTTTCATCTGCAACAACAATAACTGGATTTTGACTGTTTTCTTGAAATCCATTTTTGTAGTTTTTTTTCTCACAAATTGAAAGGATAGTCTCTATCTCTAACCAGTCTATGGGATTATGAAAGAAATGGGCCCAGATTGTCACTGAAATGTCCTGTAGTCTTCAAGTTGGACTGTCAGAGGCCAAAGCCTGGCCAAGTTGTCTGTCCTTGACCCATGTGGATCTAATATACATGGGTAGACTCCTTGCAGATACCCCTGTGCCCAGACAGCGGAGCAGCTGGTCACACTTTAGCCTAGGCATGGGCCTAAGTTATTGTTCAAGACTAGTCTTCTGGTTCGTCTTGCTTACTGTACTACCCATCCAGACTGGAACTGCACGTGTGTCTTCTAGCCTCAGTACCACGCATCATGTCCACCATTTCCACAACAAGCATGGCACTGTTCCGATTGCCATCAACAGGATGCCTTTTCTTACCAGAGGGGGCCATGGTAAGAAATTTTCCTTCAACATTCTAGTGCCCTGTTTGTTGCCTCACTAATGCATCACTTTGCTCTGTTCGCACCACGTGTCACCAGTCAGGAATAAGAAATACATAGGAACATTCTTTTGATCTGGCATATTTGTATAGGAAGCTTTGAGATTACAGAAGTAAAAGGGTTTGGTTGTGTTCATATATAGAGGTGCCGTCATTGGTGGTGCTCTTGTGACGTAAAGTGGGATAATGGATCCTTCACCAACTATGGATGTGCTGCAGCCTCTGTGCATCATTAAAGCCCCGTTTATTGGCACATCAGTGTCAGTGCTGGTTGCCCTTTTCAAGATGCTTAAGTATTAGACGAGCTGTGGTGTTATATTGGAAATACACATTATTGGCATGATGAATCATCAGAGCAAATCTCTTTATCTTTCTCCACAAGGTTCTTGTTTGTCTAAGCAGTGTAAAGCAGTCACTGTAATGGAAGCTTCTTTTCTGTCAAAGGTGATTGCTACATTATACTATAATTAGTTGCATACAACAAGCATAAAGTGATTATATGATTATATGATATGTATGCAGTTAGAGAGAATGATGGACTAGAAGCAATCTTTTTTAATAATCATCACAAGATTTGTGGTACAATTTTGCTGATCTTGATGTAAAATCTTGCTTGATAAAGTATTTTGTATTGTGCAATTTCATAAGACAGAGTAAAACTTCAACAGAGGGATATAAAGTATTGACCTATCCTGAACAATCTACATCAAATTGGCTATGCTAGTTAAATTGGCTTCTTCAAAGCACTGACACCAGTCATTGCTCCATTTTATATTGCACTTTGAAATTTCTGTCCTAAGACTCACTTTTATGTCCCATAAAAAGAAGCCCAATGGAATTGTAGTGTCTTTTTCACCGCAGCAGTTTTGTCAGTTGCAAAGGGGCTAAAATGTGATGAATTACATCTGTGCTATTATAGCCATATCATTCAACACCAGGCTTTTACAGACACGGCACAGCCCGTGATCAAACAGGCCTCTAAAAAAACACTTCAAAGAACTCACTGATAAATTTTCAATTACCTCTATTGTAGATTTTGTACTGTAGGTTGTTCTGAAGTATGTGCTTCAGAGCAAGAAATTCAATTTACTGCAAACTAAGTGATATAGACAGCACTTGTGATTTACAAGTCATGTTCCCAATGCCATAATGTACAGTGTAGCATGCATGTGCCGATATCAACTGTGTTAATAATGTTCACTATTGTATTAACTTATGCAACTGTTCATCCTTTTAGATACCTGCTTTATTCAGGTGTGTGTCTGTGTGCGTGTGAGTGTGTGAGTATGTGTCCATGCTTGCCAAAGACTTCTGGATGCCCCTTGGCTATGTCTATTTATAGACCACCTACCATGCTGCAATGTCCCATTCTCACCATTATAAACACAGGTTACTACATTTATTGTCACAGTATACTAGTTACAGTATGTGGCTCCTACACATAGTTTCACCTTTGTAACTAAAACAAAATTATTTGTAAGTATAAAGTGAAATAACAAGATTAGTTGCCACTGAATTAGTAGTTCACCAGGGGCATTGCATCAAAAAGTCAAACTGAAGCTTTTTTTATACGATGCCTCAAGTAATAATCACATTATAAGATGTCTCATATAATGTTTATATTCACTTCAAATTATTTAATGAGAAGTCTAGATTGCATTTCATCATTTTATCATTGAAATGTTCATTGTAGCTCAAAATCTGACAGTCACAGTAGTAATATAATCACAGTATAGTTGCTTTAAAACATACATGTTGATGTTGGTTTCAAATTCAGCATTTCACTTTCTATGCATTCTGTTATTCTCACATACTCACATATTTCACCTACTCTGGAATGAAAACTGATCCGGACCCAGTCCTTAGCAAAATTTGAACCTTTCTGTATTGTGCACATAGTGCTGTAGATTTTAAGACTATAACTTATTTTATCCATCCTTCCAGGATCCCTGACACCAGGGAAATTTTGCATGTGGCAAAAATGCAGTCATGCATCTGGGTTGCCATGAAAAAGAAATGATGTTTCCATATGCCAAACAAAATGCCCTAAATGAGAGCAGCAGATATTAGAAGTGCATAATTAAAGCATGTTAACACACTGCAACATAGCTAGCTAATGCCATGAATCTTAGTGCTGAAGACCTTGCATGCTCTTAAATGGAATGCAAGAAAGACTGAACTTTAGCTGACCTCTCACCATGGTCCCAATACACCCGCATGTTCAACACACTCAGTAAAAATCTCCTGCACTTCATCCTCCAGGGCCCCGATGTTGGTGTAAGTGTCTGGCTGTGGCAAGGAAAAGAGCAGCTAATGCTTCCAGAGAGATGTCTCAAGTGGAGAAATGGTTTAGTGAGTTTCCTTCAGCGACGATATCTTTGAGCACAATTCAATATTCAGAGACGGGATTTAACCAAAAGCATGTGATCCTTAGATCACAGAAGTGTAAAAGAGAAAAAAAGGTTCTTGTCTAGAGTCTCCCCGGAGTCAGACGTAATGTAGTGTTTATTTTTTGCTACAAGAGCTGCAGAACGGGAAAGTGAAGGGACACGGGCATCAGAGAGGGGTTTATTTCCTCCACATCACATAATACGTTACTCTTAAAGATACCCTCAGCCTGCAGACACAAATACAGTACAATCATGCAATCATACACTGACACACACACACAGTAAATAAATCTATACCAATGCATGTATGTTTTGTCCAGATGTTGGTCACTATTATTCTGTAATCAAATACAAATATGTTAATTGCATGTTGAGAGTGAAACAAGAGGAAAAAGGCAGATGATGGTATGTTAGAACAAAAATCTGAGACCAAGGTAACCACTGCCCTGCTCTAGATCTGCAGCAAAGCAGAACAAACGCAAGAATGAAAATGTGAACTGAAGAAAAAAAAGCATTTGCTGTAATAGATGAACTGAGACATAAAAGAAAGGCAGCAAAAATCTATAACACACAGATTTCTACGTACTGAGTTTAAAATGTCTTTTATAATGGAATACAAATAATGACAAAGATGTTGGAGTGTTATACACAATGATATTTCATGGAGACTTTTATTGTGAAGCAATGCAGTAAAGAAATTCAAAAGAATGCTCCATCCACTTTAAAGAGGGTAAAAATCGATGCTGCAGACTTGTCAACACCTTGTCAAAATCTGGTTCCTACATTACCCACAATGCAGCTTTGGGTGCGTTATGTGAGAAGTGGGTACTGTCGCTTTGAAACATAGATGATGCACGGGCCAGAGTAGTCTGGTTTGCTCACTCACAGAAAAAAATGAAGCTAATACCAGTGAGATAGATTCATACTGAATCATCAACTGGGAATATTTTGTACACGTGAAAGAAATTTGTATCTAGCACTGAAATGTCAGACTCCACCAGTACTGAGTAAATAAGCAGCTCCTTCGCTAATCATTGAATGCAGATATACTGAGTGCAGAAAGAAATCCAAATTTCAACCAGTAAATATCATCAAAAATAGGGTTTGAGTTCATGAGAATCTCAGGAATTATAACTTTAAGTGCAAAACGTGCAAAAGCTTTTTTTTTTTTTTTTTTTTTCACCATGGTAAGATGGCTGACGAAACTTTATAAATATACCTTTTTCTGTTTCCTTCTTTTATGCATAAACATGAAAGGCTGTAAAGCTAAAACCTTTGAATATTGTACTGTATTCTTGCTTTTATGAGAAGTGCATTTGTGACCTTTAACAGGAAGCATTCCTGCAGTATTTCGAAATTGCATTTGAGTCAAAATAGTCTCACCGTGACCCAAATCATGTGAAAGTTGAGTGGGAGAAAACGTTAACATTATTATAGCAGAACAGGGTCGTTTGAGGCGCTCTGAGCTGCAGACGTTCAATTTGAGAACTGACAGTCTGGATACATCTTGCTGATAGGGACAGAAACAGCAATTCAACCATAACACAGCTGAAGTCTGTGTGTCCCAGCTGCATGCGCAATATTTAAGATTTATAACTTATAAGATTTTATTTTTCATTTTGATGACTCTTATTCATCAATTCTAATTCATTTGATTTGATTGATCCATTTCCTAAAGTCTGTGTTCACTGTACTAAGTATATACTGCCACTTTCAAACTTGAACACCATATTTTAGCCTGAAAACCATATGTCCTCTCTGTCAAGCTTTAGGCTGCACTATTCATTTTCATCATTTCACTGAGCTGTACTTAATAGACCATGGAAGAAGTCTGCCTCAGACACCATAAGTCAGATGGCATATTTCTACCTAATATCTCTCCACAGCCCTCTATTTCAACACAACCGCTCACAGTTTAGAGATTTATGCAAGTTTATATTCCATTAGCTTTGTTTTCTCAGTAAAGTGCCCTTGTTGCCCTACACAACCATTCTTTTGCCTAATGCATCCCCACAATACTGAATACATGTACTACACTTGGACACTTATGTCATTTTGGCTTATGCTGGAAGCTGACAGTTCATTCAAAAATATTTACTGACTGTGAAAAACCTCATCCATATGTAGCCATACTGTGAGTACTGTCAAGTATTCATATAAATATACTTTGCCAAAGGGGTTCATAATCACCACAAATGGTTTAAATGGCTATATGAGTAATTCAATGTTCCCTTGCTTTGTGTTTATAATCTTGGAGCTGATAGTAGTTGCCGTTTTGTATGATTCATGATGCTCTTTTTCAGCCTCTTAAAAGTCATGATTAGTAATGTTATTGGAGCAAATACTCACTCACACAGACCACATGAATTTTCTAGTTCTGTATGACAGTAAGCTCAGGGGGTGCATTTAAATCTATTCATATCTAAACTGTTATGTGAGATGCAAATTATCACCAGCGTCTCAGTGTATTTTCAAGTCCTTTGAGCGTGTTGCCTCGTCTCTTGCGTATTCAGCTGGCTGAGACCACAAATGAAAAGGACAGGATGTTTGAGTGGGTAGCATGAATCTTGGCACAAACAAACAATCTATACTGTTACATGTTTTTATACAGAGAAAGATGACAGCCAATAATGAGTGCTTTATATAAATTTGAGAGCTTTACCCCAACACATGCCTTTAAAATGCTGAAGTCTGTAATATCACTATGATATGGCTGACCTCTGCAATGTATTAAGCCAACATAAGGGCTTTATTATGCTTACAATTAAATGTTTACAGTAAATATGGTATCACGGCTATATATTTATGCATAATGAGTATTAAAAGGTCTGTGCACAGCATAGTTAATTATCAAGGTTCCCCACTAACAGTGATGTTATACGCAGCGCACTTTGTGCATTACCTATTAGTTGAGCACAGATGCATTGAACAGCCACAGGAAAAAAAGCATAGTGCCCCCATGAGATTGGACAGAGAGAAGAACTGTTTCAAGAGAGAAACCTAATAATATTAACAATACTGATTTACTATCCTAACAAGACTGCTTTATAGGCTGCTTTATTTCATGCAAAGAAAAGAAGCAAATAGGGCAAGACACAACAGGGAGGCAGAAAGATTTAATGAAATGTTTTAACATTGCACTCCTACAGAGTTTATTGCCATCTATAAGTAGATGCTGGATGTTTTTCTGCAGTTGTGTTAGTTTTTCATAGTTTCATGATGCACATTACAGCTGTGCATGCTGCAACTTTATCTTGATCTTTGCCCGTGTTCCCACAGGACTGGATGTAACACCAAAACTCCCCTTGCTTGTTAGCATTGTAGTGAGTTTTTTTTTTCTTCTTCTTCTTTATATTGGATGAAAATCCTTTATTCTAAGTTTCCAGCAGTGTACATATCCAGCTTTTACATATGAGGTATGACAAATTGACCTGTCCAGGGTGTACCCCTGCCTTTCACCCAAAGAGAGCTGGGATAAGCTCCAGCAGATCCCTGTGACCCTAAATAGGAATAAGTGGGTATAGATGATGGATGGAGGTATGACAAATCATATTTACATTGTCTAAAACCACATATTTCTGCCACATTGACGTTATATATTAGTGATTGTAATTGAGTTTCCAACATGTAAAGTGGAAAACACAGACTGTACTTAAACCTCCAATTTATACCACTTGGCACTTAATTATACAGAAGCCTTTGACATCTTTGCCATCCATTTCATATGACATAAATGTTCCATTATGTAAAATGTGAAATTACATATGAAATTGTTTGTTTTTCATATATACATGTTGTGAATGGTGAAAGTGGGTCTATGGTCATTTATCACACCATGGCTTACCTGCTTGTTTGTTTGGTATCACAAGGACAAACATATGTAGAATCATTCAAGCAAATGCACTACAGGATTTCACCAAATATCACCATTGTGAAGTTAGTAGTATTATTGGATTAGATTGCAAGGTGCAGGGCTGTTGGATTTTAGTCTCTTATAGATTGTGGGTGCACGCTGTTTTGCACAAACCCCTATATTGTAAGTGTAGTATATATTTAAGATGCACATTTACAAAATAGATAATTAAACATGTACATGGAAAAATAAATTGAAAAATTATACATTTTAATAAGAAAATAGATTTATGCTAATAATTCCCTCGAACAGAAATGAAAATGATTTCACTGAGCAGGAATGAGGGCAGACTCACAGGCCAAATGCAGACAACATTCACATTCAATAACTCAGTCATATCCTCAACATTAATTAAGATTACCTCAGTAGGAAATCATTTGGTTTGTAACACACTGGCAGAGAACCTGCCCTTGAATTACATTCAATGTCGGTATGAGATTTTTTTCAAGGCTTCAGAATAAGTGTTGAATGTTAAGAAAGCAGCCAATTGGCAGCTAATTCCTATCAATAAAAACGTTTGAGGTGACTACCGAGCAGAAGAGCACTCAAGTCACTGCACAGTATGGAAACTGCAGCTACTTGTTTGTCTCAAGTGTTTCTCTGTGCTTCACAAGAGATTTGAAAGCTGTACAAACACAAAAACAAGCACAGAATAATATATTAATGATGTACTATCAAAGATTATTAATAATTAAAGTATAATAATTAACAATAAAGGTTTTCTACTGTGCTCTGTATAACAGTGACATTTCTCTTTTGATTTGCAGTGGTCACTTGTAACCGTACAGCCTCTTAAACAACATTATCTCCCTGGGAAAACTCTGATTTAATTTAACTTAAACTTAGATTTGCACATTTATTATCCATGCAAATTTAGACTTGCAAGGGTAGTATAAACTGTTTTTTAAGTGTGACGGCCTCATACAGACTTTACTAAATCTCCTGACATTACAAAGAGTCTGATTTACCTACAAATCAGCAAATAAGTTTTAGCATAAGACTGTGTGCATTATTCTTAGATATCACAGCAATTCTAGCGAATTATAAATAAACACCAATATGCCTGATAAATAACTTGCGCAATAAAAGTTTAAGCAGGCAGTATTCCTTTGCTGTGCAAATTTATCCACCTGCAGGTGGATAAATTTTAATGAGCCCTAAATCAATACTTTTTTCTCCTTTTTCATGTTTCATAGTGAATTGAACATGAAATGTAAGCACAGACAGAAGTAAACATCAAAGATTTATACTGTACATTCCCTGCTTATTGGCAGGACAAGAAGGTGCTGTTTATGATGATAAGCTGTTTTGCTAAATTTCTGAAATAATTGCCAGGCAAAGCTAGTCCCACTTTTTTTTTAGGTGTCCACAATGTTGGAACCAATGTCTGTATTTGCGGTGATGTGTTCTGAGAGCATCTATGATTGTAAAGCTTCTATTTGGTCAATTCAAGAGTGAAGCAGAACTCTTTAATAAACCTTTCCTTCTTCTCCTCCCTAGATGGGATTTGTGGGATACTGTGTAGTTTTGTGTGTGTGTGTGTGTGTGTGTGTGTGTGTGTGTGTGTGTGTGTGTGTGTGTTTCTGCAGAGCAGTGGGGTAAAGGGTTACCTGTGGGTTGGTGAGAGGAGCAATCAAAATCTCATCCTCACACTGTGGATGGTACTTTAAAAGCTAAAGATAACAATATTCGAATTGTTGTCCATGCAGACGGCTCTATCTCCAACTGAACACAAACTGGTCATTTTAACAAGAGAGCAGACTAATCCAGGTTTACCCAGATAAACACTGTCTACAATAGAATGTATGTACAGATGTACAGCTGAGGAAGTTACTCTTTTATCACTGACTGCTCTCTGTCTTCTGATGTGTCTCTTTCTGTTACTGTTTTCAGCTGGAACCACGTACATCTTCGGGAAAGGGGGGGCTCTCATCACGTTCACCTGGGCCCCCAATGAGAGGCCAAGCACTCGAGCCGACCGGTTAGCTGTGGGCTTCAGCACTCAGCAGAAGGATGCCATCTTGGTGCGAGTGGAAAGCACCCATGGGCTCGGAGACTATCTTCAGCTGCACATAGTAAGGATGAGAAGCAGATTTTGGGGCTTTAAACATAAAACACTGAAGGTTGATGCAGTATTACACTGCTCTGTTGGATTAAAAAAAAAAAAACCCTTAAAGCAGAATAAATATGTTAATCATAGCGTCTAAGGCAAACCTATGAATATTTGTGCACATCACTTTTCTGGTTTCCAAATTTAACCTTTCCTTTTTTTGAGTTTCTTTCAAATTTATCAGCAAGACTCATATACACTGCAGCCTCAAGGTCAAAATCACATTTAGAGTATTTAAAAGCATCATCACATAATATCAGTCTGTGTAGAATAAATTGCCCTTAATAATATAAATGGTTTTCCTGATTTGCTATTTAATATAGTACTCTAATAATATAGACCACATGTATATGCACAGTATATGTTCTGTATGTATCATTATAAATGCATTATGTATTATGTGTAGATCTCATCAGGACGATGTGAAGTGGGCAGCTAACTGGAAAAGTGGAAATTAGTACATTGTTTCTGTAAATACAAGATAATGACGTTTTGCATTATTTACTCAGAGACCAACATTAATGAGTTGAAAAATGGAGTACAAAGCAATTTCTTCAAATTATATTAAGATGACTCTCTAACCAGTTAGGCTAGTATGACTGAAATTAGAGCGTCATACAAAAGTTTCCAGTAGCAATTAAAGATATGTGTATAATCCTTAAAAGGGGAAAAAAGATGGTGCAAGGGTGACAAAGTTGTTTTATGAAAAATATCATTATATCTCCCTTGATGTGTTAATGAAGGAGCAAGCAAATAGGCTTCCAATTAGCAGAAAAGGCCTGCTGGTACTGGTGCTTAAATGAAATGAAAAAGAAATGAATATAAATAAACATTGTACAGTCTATTTTTAAAATTCAACTTTTAACTTGACTGTGCCGTTATTCTAACTTGGCACAGAACGAGCAGAGTTACAGTCACAGCTTGTGTGATTCTAGGATTAATGGCATCTAAGTCCAAATCTTGAGATAAAATCTGAATAAATCAATTATAACCTGAAGAAGGAGCTAGAGTAGAGCAGAAGTCAGTAGATTAAGAGATGCTTACTGTTGATAAACACTTGTATCTGTTGGTGGTACCAGGGGACTCCTCAACAGCTGCCAGCAAGTGCGTCTTTTCTGAAGGGAAATAAGCTTTTTTTTTTTTTTTTTAGAATGTAACCACTGGACAGATGTGCCTTGATGAAAATGTCTGTAAGTGGTGTAATAATTAAAATCACACCTGTTGACAAAGCACAGGATAAAAATTTCAACTTCAGTTTCACCTTTCTTAGTCGTTGTTGTAGCCATTTAAATCTGACTACTAAAATCAAAGATCCCATCTTCAAATGCAAGATCTTACATTTTCTTCAGCACTGTTTCCAAATCTCTTAATGAAGGAATTAAGACAATGATGCACCATTGCCTGGGGCATTATTTTAATGATTCAAAGGTGACTTCACTCTCACTGAACTCAATATTTATAGTGTCTTCCAACATTAAAAACAGCAGCTCTGGTGGTATAACAATATGGACACTCTAATGTCACAATATCCAAAAACCGTTTAAACACATGTTTTGCATAACATTTAATAAGAATTGTCTTTATTAGATCAAAAACACACTTTCTGAGTTTAGATATATATTTGCTACAAACAGCCTGTGCTGGTTGTTTTTCATTGTCTCATTTAAATTGTATTTCCAGTTTTAGCAGTGTGAAACTGACCTTGCCAGCCATGGACTGTTGCTAAGTAAATGCAAAGAGCGCTGCCTGCGTGCAGAGCCAGCTGAAAAGATTTTTTTTCCCAGCATCTGCCAAGTCCTTGCAACCTGACAGATTGCTTACTTTGACACCTTATTACTGCTCAGCGAAGGGGAATCAAAACGAGTTCAGAGGGTGTTGAGGTTGTCTTTTTTGCTTTCTCCAACTATGCTTTGTAGAATCGCACCTTCTTATAGAGACCTAACTTTCTTGTGATTTAGTTATGTCTATTGTTAATTCTCCAATTGTCACACTCTGTCCTCTCCCTCTATTGAAGAAGAAAACTGGGTGAAGACAGAAAGGCAGTATACTGGTCAAAATAATACTGGTCACAAGGGAGAGTAGAAAATAGTAAAGGAAACCAATGATATATGAGTTGTATGTACCGTGAGCATTTGAGGTTTGGCCTGCCTGCCTTGTAATAGCAGTCATTTATAGTCTTCTTTTGGATATCAAGCTTTCTATTAAAAACTATGGTGTGAATGATCAAACAAAGGGGTCAAAACCTTTCCTTAAGAGTCATAATAACTAAAGGATGCCTTGTATGAACCGAGCACTTTCATTGTGTTTGAAATACACTTGATTAACAGATGCAACTATTGGAGCGATCAAGATCAAATGCAAGGTTATTCTGTCACAATCTAATCTATCAGTATGATTGTCTGTGCTTGAAACGTTTCATTAAAACAGCAATTTCCAATCACAGATAATTCCATACACAAAATACGCAAAATAAACATGACTTACTTGCATTAAATTGGGCACATGTAACTGAGGATTGTATGCATAGGCTTAAAAGACCAATTACTCTGTACAAAAGAAACAATCAGCATATTCACCACAGAGGGCTAATGGTACTTTCAAATAGTCATGTTGTTAATAAATGAGACATTTTGATAAAGCAATGCTACCCAGCAGAGGTTTTTAACTACACGAGAACAGATGAAGCTGTAAAGTTGGACCTAAGTGATTATGTGGAATGATTTGTTAAGCATTTGATAATGTATCAGTTGGGCAATCGATCATTAAGTATATATTTTAATATATGTTCTGTTGTGTTCTATGTAGTAATGGAAACAAAAGTGCCTATTTTTGGAGGCACTTGTCAAAAGCAGAGCTCAACCTACAGTCTTACTGCGCTTTTCTCTGTCATCCATATATTTGGAGCCTTCATTAAAAAAATGTAAGAAATCCTTCCGTCCATTTTCTATACCAATTATCTTTCAACATCAAGGGTCACAAGGGGCTGGAGCCAATCCCAGCTGACACTAGGCGAGGGGTGTGGTACAGCCTGAGCAGGTCGCCAGTCTGTCACAGATGATATACAGTTGTACTCATCAATTTACATAGCCCAGGCACAATGTGAGAAATATTGGCCATTTTATGGATAATATAACCGAATAGCCAGAGAATGTGTCTGCCTTTTTAAAGTCATAATGACGACTGCAATTTCTAAACATACTATGGCACCACTTTCCTTATAAGGAAATGTTTTCTGCATTCATAGCTTTTAAAAATGAACAGTATTTCTCAAATTGTGCTAATACAAATCTGACGATGCATGTATGCTTAGGTCAATATTACATAAAACCCAAATTTAAAAAAAAAAAAGCTTATGTTTTAGATTCTTTTCCCACAGATGTTACAACTGAAATACATTTTACAGTAATAACTAGATATTTTCATCCAGATCTCATTTTAGAGAAAATATGTGGCCTGAATCATTCGAGAAATGTATTCAGAGGAATTACAGAAAAGACGGCTTACATCATATTTCACAGAGCAGTCTGAAGTTATAACATTATTTATAACCATTTGTTATTTTTATCCAGTAATATAATTTGAAAAAAAAAAAAAAACAGGGATTGTTTCACATGCAAATTATTTGTTAACATCCTCTTGTATATTAGTCAGACACACCTTTCACTGTGCTGAGTATGAGGAGGATGGAAAATCTGTCAATTCCCACCACCAGTGATGCAGGTTTCTATTTGGCTCTGAGGAGGAGGCTCAGTAAAGAATAAAGTAAAGAGATAGGCATCCAATACAGATACAGATCGTTGGCTGGTAACAAACTGAGACAGACAGACGGTCTTCTTCAAAGAATCATGATCTGCTCATTCTGTGCTGAGTTTAAAATTGTATTGGGTGGAAATGGTATCTCATCACAAAAGAATTGTCAAGACCATAGGCCTTTTGGGTTTTCTATTCTATTTCATAAGTCCTTATAATAATATGTCCTCATCATAATCTATCCTTTTCCTCTTAAATGAATTTGAGTAGTCTGCAGCTGAGATGAAAATTGAGATTAGCTCCAGTGGGAACAGGGAGTACTTCAAGGAGAGGCTTTCTTCAATGGAACCAATATCAAAACAGCCAGGTGGGAGACTGTGCTGCTTTTCATGAGGGTATGCCTATCTAGCTTTATATCCAAACACATGGGTATTAAGTTGCCTCTTGCAAAAAAGAAATGTAAACCTGAAAGGCCAAGCTTTTGTTTACTAAAACCGAGGAGCTGTAGCGTTGCTGCCAAAAGGCGCTTTGGGCCTGTTTTGTAATTGCGCTTTAAGACTGAGTTAGCAAAATTCAAGCAGCTGCTTTGTTGGAACCATATAAAGGCCCCGGCAGACTTTTCTGGCCCTGGAGATAATAATTGTTGTCCAGAGGACATGGGCTGAATTTGACCTGAGGCCATGCTACCCTGTAGTTGCCTAATGAATACTCATCACTGTGCTTTTTGGGAAGAGTAATTAAACCATGGACTGATTAGCTCTGCTCATACATAATATTCGTAAACAAGGAATTTAATCGATGTGTCTTACAGACAATGTAAGGAATATGAATTATGTATATAAAAAGTGATGATATGGTTTCTCAACAAAATTTTATATCATTTAATATGATTCTATTTTACAGCAGTGTCTAACAATGCTGGTTCCCACTAACCTACAGCAACATTGACTTTCATTAATTCACAGGATCATAGTGAGTAACTGTGAGTGGGTAGACATTTGTCATAAAGGGGTTTCATCTTTTTTTACTTGTGTGAATTTGATTATCCAGCTTTAGTTCATGCGTCATAAATCCGTCACTCAGTGAAAGATAACAATTCAAGAGGCATAAAGACTGTATTTTGAGATGGAGGTCCCTAAAGTAAGTTGAATGTTTTTCAACCTTAGAATTACACCAGTTTATTAGGTACACCCTGCTGAAACTAATTCAGTCTAACCCAACAAGGAGCGTTAATTCACCCTGTATGGTTATTCTAAAAGATGCTGTTGAACTAAATATGGCATTATATGGCCTTTTATTTTGAAAATGAGGCCAGGATAAATGGCACCTCTCTGTATAATGCAGCACAGTTCAACAACAAACTGTAGCCTCTGAAATGACCTGCTTCAACAGACCCGCAGTAGTTAGACTGCACTAGTTTGAGCCAGATGTACCTAATAAACTGCCAACTGAGTGTATTTTAGAAATGAGCCATTCAAGATCTCTGAGGACTCTTCTGTAGTTAAAACCACCCATGTCTGCATGAATAATTATTTGATGAATTTTTTCTTCTATTTCCAGAAGGATTTTACATATGATTAGTGGGACAGAGCAAAGCTGTGAGGCATGTTTTACATCACACAATAGCAGTCTCCATCAAGGTATAAAAGAAATACCTTTAACTACATACTTGAATTCCTGGACTTGAAGTCTGTAATGTAATGTAAGTGTGAGAGAAAGGGGCCAATCAGTTATATAAAGTGGTTCATGTCAAGAAATTAGTCTACAAGGCCAGTGAATATTGTCCACATCATATGTTAGTGCAGGAATAGAATTTCACTCCACCAGTCACAGTAATTTCACCTCGTCTCCCCTCTCTGGTTGAATGTGTAATACAGTACAATCAGCTACTTGTGTCAAGGTTGTTTGCAGACTCTTGGGTTCTCTCCATGATGCACAGCTGGGAGGCAAATAATGTAAAGAGTAAAGAAAATATATAGCCTGAAAGTTAATTATTAATATTATTATTATTATTATTATTATTATTATTATTATATTGGCACTAAACTGTGTACAACATGCCTTTTGTGCATATGAGACATATGTATATACAGGTACAGGTAGCTGTTGCATAATCACTTGACTGAATGTTAAATAACTGGCAAACTTTACTGCATCATGTAACCTTCACACAGATGTGTTTTTTGTGTTAGTACTGTAGTGATTGACTAACCTGACATATTGTAGGATTTTATGTTATTTGTCCTCACAGAGATTATTGCAATCTCAAAGTAAAGTATAATGTTTTGTTCCTCTGCGTACAGTACTCCTGCAGAGTCGTGTGCTGTTTCTCACAATGTCTCTTATAACCACATTATTTGCTTTGACCTTGCGTTGCATTTAGCACAAAGGCAGCAAATGTACAAAGGCCAGACAGGCCCAGAGATCCCACACAGTTTGTTTTCAATGTTTCTTATTAGTGCCACCCAAAGACTGTCTTGGTAAGTGGCTATGACCTTTGAGGAAGGTTGGCAGGAGCAGTGAAAGACTGACAGCGGGAGATGTTGGTCAACCAAAAGAGAAACAACAGGATCCTGTCAAGAGTGATCCACATCAGGAAACCTGAGCTGGCTGCTGACGGGTAGTGGTGCTGAACCCTAAAGAAAAAACTAAACATACTGTCCATGTCACAATAGATATGTTTTTACCACTTAAACACAATCTCTGACCAGACAGCCCTGAAGTAACAGGAAATGTATCTAGAAATGATTTGTTTGGCATGTCACATTCATTTTTAAATTTTTTTTTCACCTACAGGATCAAGGAAAAATTGGTGTCATCTTCAACGTGGGGACAGATGACATCACCATTGATGAGCCTGCTGTCATAGTAAATGACGGCAAGTACCATGTTGTGCGCTTCACACGCAGCGGTGGCAATGCCACTCTGCAGGTGGACAACCATCCGGTGATTGAGCGTTATCCACCAGGTAAGACTAATGGGACAAACTATGCGGTTGTTTGGTACACAGAGAGGTAGCATGGAGCATCTGAATGAGAGGCAGAGGATTGCATGTCTGCTTACAAAAGCTGAGATGTGCGGTTGCGAAATGTATCGTCTGCAAGAAAATGATTGGCAAAATGCCCAGTGGCTTATTTTAATTCAGTTTTTAATTTGTTCTTTTAAGTTGCCACACACATACAAGTGCAAGAACAATACAATAATCTAAATCTGATCCATATGCCCAAAGCTGCAATATAAAATAAGGAATTTTTGTCAGCAGCTGTTGTTTGGCAGAAAGGTGAGAAAGGATGTAGCAAATGTAAAAACTATGGGAGTTTACAGTAAAGTAAATTAAAATGGCTCTATAATTTATTTTGTCATTGTGTTGAGGATATGTATGTGAGGGCAAGATGTTTCCAAAAGACTTAATGCTGTTGTTGAACTACTATTTAAGCCTAATATAATATCTATTTAATTGCTGTTAATCTCCCAACCTCTACAGGTCTAAAGAGGCAGTGTTGATTAACCAGGGTGAATTTGTTAATATGCTAATTTGTTTGATAAATTCTTGTTGACACAAAGTTTGTAGTGACAGTGCATAAATTTACATTCATCTGCCTACTGGTGAACAATGGCAACTCCATAAATTGATTATTTGGCTGAATTTGTAATATGTTCTGTCAATTAAAAAATTTTGTTCTATAATAACCAAGTCATATATGTGTTTTACATGTGGGTAGATGGGTAGATCATTTATTTAGACATAAAAATTTACTGTTGTTAAAAAAGACTCACCATCTTATGTGCACAAATGCTTAATATAACTAAATAGCAAAAAATAAAAGCACCCATGCATAATGTGATCACCACCAGCCGTGCTTTAACCTGTTCTGAACCAATCAACCAATTAACCTTATTCAGAACAGGTGCACCAGCTGGCATAGCGGGAGGTCCTCTCTCTGCCTCCAGCTGGTGCTCAAACCACACACACACACACACAGACATAGACATAGACATAGACATACACACAATAGCTACACATAAATCAAAATCATGTAATGGTGATGGCCCTGTGTGTAGTGTGTACTCTCACTCAATAATCAGTGATTTTTGAAACATTTGTGATGATAAATGACTAAAGCACATAGCAGCAATCATAACCAAGGGCACTCACAGTGTAAAGAGGGTGTACATCGCATAGGTGAAGTTAAGAGTATAAAGAAAGTAATTTATCTTCTTTGCATATGGAATGAGGCTTTACACTCAACGCCTTTTAACATTTCCAGAAGTCAAGAATACATAGACTAAAGCTCCCCAATGACTCAGTAAATGTGCAGCTTGACATATTTTAAAACCTGCTGTATCTTAAAACTTAAAGAATAAACATACATACATGTGCTTCCTTTCCTGTTTTACACCTTAATCCTTGTTCTTTTTATCCACTCACAGTATCCCATGTCCAACATCATGGTTGACTTATCTTGTTTACATTTTTATTAATAATATATGTTCAAATAACCAGTTTTTAACAAAGTCCATATAGGACAAGGTATCCCACACATGCAATGATATACATATAATGTCAACAAGAATTTATGAGTTGTGGAGTCAGAACCTTGTAGAAACCTTGTGTTTGATGATTGATAGTAAGTCTGCAGTGCTAGGTCAGTGCTAGACTGAAGACTGAAGATTACTTACTGTGTGGTACTAATATTAACTGTGCTCTCTTATCCTTCAGAAACTGGCAATCCATACTGTTGATGTTTATATCAAATTTCCTGTAGTCAATTCCATTTAATGAATTACTGTTTTGTGTTTGCATGTGTTAAATAAAGAGCTGACCTCTTACCCCGCTTGAAAGCAGCTCCCATGAGTCTTTAATAGAGACATGTTATTATCTCATGGGGGCTGCAGTAAAAACACATTGGTCTATTACGCAGTATGTTATAAAACAAAACATAGTGCAAGAGAAGTGGGGTGAGACTTTGGCTCTCTATAATGACTCCAGTCAAATTCAAACTTCAACAATTCTCCTGTACATTATTGTCTAAACATCATTGCATTTGCTGTTGTGCCTGATTGTCATTTTTTATGTTGAAATGGATTAACCTCTGTCTTACACAGTACCTAAAATCTTTTTTTTACTGTCATTGTTATTTACTGACATTTATGCTTTGTTATAAAAAAAAAAATAGCTAAATAACACTAACTAGTGTAGCACATTATAAATAGCCTAAACATTACTCTAATTAGCATTAACGCTGTTATTCGTAATAACTAGATGACACTAAGTAAGGCTCAGGTTTCTTTTAACTCACAGCTGGGTTAAAATTGATAACTTGTTAAACCTGTTAGCCATTATAACACTGTTTCTAACCATGTGATCTTTCAGCTTGCAGACTTTAACCTTTAATCTGTTTCTCCAAATTCTTTGAAGGACACTATGATAATGAGCGACTGGCTATTGCTAGACAAAGAATCCCATACAGACTTGGTCGGGTAGTTGACGAGTGGCTACTCGATAAAGGTAAAAATTAATTAATTAATTAATTAATTAACCCTTGAAATAACTACTAAATAACCTTTCCCCATGAGAGGTGCAGTACCAAAAGACAAGGGTGACAAGGATCAAGTTACCCAGATGTCTCCACTTTAATGTCCACATTAATTGGAATTTTTTTTTTTTTTTTTTTTTTTTTTTTTTTGGCCTGAAAGTTGGATGACCACAATATAACTTCAAGTTGATTTCAAAATAAGTGTCAAAGCATCGGGGTGTAGCATACTTGCCATTTATTCTTTGTCATCCTTATACCTTGCGGAAAGCTGCACCTTAAACATTTAAACCAGTTAACTAAAAACACATAACCCTTGTCTAACTCTCTATCGCCCCTCTTAGCCACTGTGTGTAAATAGATGCTGTGTGTAAATATCATATAAAATCAGTAAAATGCTGTGTAACATTTATAATAACACCTGTGAAACTAGCATGTGACTTAAGTGGACCAAATCTTGCTCCCCCACATTTTTTAAACCATAAATGCTGGAAGTGATCGCACCCTCTTTTTTATTTCCTGTATTGACTTGCCTTGTAGTGCAACAACCACACCAGACTCCCAAGCTGAAGTTTTTGCTGCGACAAAACGGCCTTGACAGGCTGTTAAAGTGGATCACTGTTTTCAGCCATTAACTTCTCTAATAAGTATTCTCCCGGGATGGTCCCATTACTGCAGTCCTCCTCCTCTGATGTAACCCTGCTTATCAGTGAAGCTGCTGACAATGGCACTGTTAGATATCATTGCCCCTTTCAGGAGGTGAAGCAATTGGACTAGGGGGAACCCGGAGCTGAGCATGTTTTATTGGCATAATGGCTGATGAAGTGGGGGTGTTTAGTTTACATTGACATTTACACATTCTGGAGCATACAGTAGCAAGATTTCCATTTTAATTAATTCACCCACCTCTGTAAAAACAAGTTACACATGCTTGCACCATCTATTCTGGAGTTCAGAGATAAATAACAATGCTGGAAAAAACGTCTGTCCTTTTTTCCCCACAGACAGTTTGCTAACTCAGTGATAATTCAAAATGCCTACCTCTGTCCTATTTAAAAACCTAAATAGGCACCTAAATAGATTTTAAGCCTCCTCTTATAGTTGTAACCTGCATGTGTAAAGTCTAAATTATAAACTTGCTGCTAACTAACCTTCCCCTTTTTAACGTTAACATCTAAATAAAGTTTTAAATAAATGATTAGCTATTAATGCAATATTCACTAAAGCCCACCTGGTTCAAATGATGTCCCTTTACCAGCTCTTTATATGACTTTTCTGTGTCCACTCTACAATTCCCTCCCTTTTTCCACCTTTTTCTGTCCCTATATCTCCATCTAACTTTAGGGAGACAGTTGACCATCTTTAACAGCCAGGCAGCCATTAAAATTGGTGGTCATGACAAGGGCCGGCCCTTCCAGGGTCAGATTTCAGGGCTCTACTACAACGGTCTCCAGGTACTCAAACTAGCAGCAGAAAACGATCCCAGTGTACAGGTGGAGGGGAACCTGCGTCTGGTCGGGGACTCACTGTCTGTAGTGACCACCGACACCACCTCTGCCACCCCTCTGGCTGTGTCCGACATGTCTACCACAATCATGGAGACCACCACCACTATGGCTACCACCACCACCCGCAGGCAGCGGTCACCCAGCTTGAGGGAGAGCATCTCCAAGGTCAGAGAGTGTAAATGATTATTCGAAAAGAACTACATGCTAATTTATGGCAAGACAAAGGTTCATTGATTTGTAATTCAGATCACAGCTGTTGTCACCACTTTTCCAAGAGGAAAAGGTGATGGGATTTCACAATGATTCAAAAACAGAAGGCAATAAACACAATATGCAGTATTAAAAATGTATATCTACTTTTTAAAATTAGTTAGATTTGTAGAGAATGAAGATATTGTGTCATTTTAAAATGATTTTAATTGTTGCCCATATTTTAATGTACATTACTAATAATAATTCAGTAAGCAGTTGGTTTTCCTTATAGTGTGGACCCAAATATTAGTAATAATGGCTAAAAAATAATAATATAAGGGAATAAAATTCTCATCTGTCAAGAAATACACCTAATTGCATATATTAAATGTCATTTGGCATGTCATTGAATGTACATTTTTGTGTGTTTACACCAAACAGTTGCTTATATTGTTGAAAGTGTTCTTCTCAAGTGATTCCTTATTTATCAATTGGGTATATTGGATATATACGACAAAATTAGAATTAATACAATACCGAAGTTGAATGAAAAATTATTATATACAGGTATTAAATATAGTTGGCTCTTCCTTTCTTATTCTGTCCCAATTTCACATCCCACTCATAGTTTCAGTTTTTTTTTTTTTCATGCTGTGGTAATTGAAGTTTAATAGTACTACATCCTACTGTGTCATTCTGAGTAAATAAAAGTAGCAATCATATACCCAAGGGCAGCCAGACAATACATCCAATAGCTTGCTTCTACATGGCCTTGGCATTTAACTTTAAGTGACACAATTCTTTTTTTAAAAAAAAGTTTTACACTTCAGTAGAAGAAACAATAAATATCCTCTTTGGTTTCTTTTGCGGATTTTAGGGTTACTCAAATGTGAAGAGCTCAGTCTCAGAAGACGTTGAACTCCTTATATTGTGCAGGGGCTGAACTAACATGAGTACTTTTTAGGAGGAAGTTTATTCAGGTCTTTTATTGGTAATTAAGACATAATTATTAATTGTTAAACTTGAAACAAAAAATGCATCACACAAGAGTCTCAGGCAGTAATTACCTCTGGATATACAAAAAAAATGTATGACACACTGACACACTATTTTTAACACCCATTAATCACTGGAGACTCAAATGACTCAAAGTCATTAAAATCACATTTTCTTTATTGTCAAATGCATTACGCAAATATAATAAATATCACAAAATGCTAAATAAATCCATTAAATAATAGCATTTGCAGGTTTTGTCCAACGTATCACATAATTCACTTTATTTCCAAATGTGGTAGGATAACAGTATTATTCATGCTTCAATGTATTTTTGAGTATAGAATAGCTGTGTAAAAAACAAAAGGTATTATTGAAATGATTTTCACGCATTGAGCTGTCAATGCTGTATTCAAACTGATGGACATTACCATCCACCATTTTACATGAGTTGATTTTAATCCAAATGTTGTAAACGTGCCAAATTGGAAGGATTTCAGCTTGGTGCTTGGAGGCCTGATGTTTCAAATAAAAGTCGTCCTGCATCTCCTAATAAAAATAGAGTGCATTTTCATTACATTTCTCAGTTTCCCTAAAATTGCCTTCTCTGGATTTTCAATTTAACAGAGTAATCCATTAGTGCACCATTCATTCCCTGCTTGGCTGAGGTATTGAGTCCACTTGTCACCCGAAAATCCAATTTAGACTTACTGAAGGACTGATTTAGGATGTAAAATTTGTTTTTGCTAAATGAATGTAAAAGAAGTGTATAAAAAGCAAATAATATAGAATTAAATAAAACATGTACAATATTTACTCCAACAAATAATGAAACTAACTGTAAGAATTTATTCTCTATCGGTAGTGGTCTTACTTTGTAAACACATAGTCAGCCACAGGGGTAGAAAGCAGCTGCGTGTGGGCACATTTTGGATTTGTAGCCTTAATAGTATTGCTCTAAGCAAAAGCACTAAAGATGCTGCAGCTTCGCCTCAAAAGGGACAGTCGACGAGCAAAGATACTCATAAAAGCATGAGCACATATCTACAGTGGGTACGGAAAGTATTCAGGCCCCTTTAAATTTTTCACTCTTTGTGTCATTGCAGCCATTGTCCAAAATCAAAAAAGTTCATTTTATTTCTCATTAATGTACACTCAGCACCCCATCTTGACAGAAAAAACCAGAAATTTAGAAATTTTTGCAAATTTATTAAAAAAGAAAAACTGAAATATCACATGGTCATAAGTACTCAGACCCTGTGCTCAGTATTGAGTAGAAGCACCCTTTTGAGCTAGTACAGCCATGAGTCTTCTTGGGAATGATGCAACAAGTTTTTCACACCTGGATTTGGGGATCCTCTGCCATTCTTCCTTGCAGATCCTCTCCAGTTCTGTCAGGTTGGATGGTGAACGTTGGTGGACAGCCATTTTCAGGTCTCTCCAGAGATGATCAATTGGGTTTAGGTCAGGGCTCTGGCTGGGCCAGTCAAGAACGGTCACAGAGTTGTTCCGAAGCCACTCCTTTGTTATTTTAGCTGTGTGCTTAGGGTCATTGTCCTGTTGAAAGGTGAACCTTCGGCCCAGTCTGAGGTCCTGAGCACTCTGGAAGAGGTTTTCTTCCAGGATATCTCTGTACTTGGCCGCTTTCATCTTTCCTTCAATTGCAACCAGTCGTCCTGTCCCTGCAGCTGAAAAACACCCCCACAACATGATGCTCCCACCACCATGTTTCACTGTAGGGGTTGTATTGGGCAGGTGATGAGCAGTACCTGGTTTTCTCCACACATACCGCTTACAATTAACGCCAAAAAGTTCAATCTTGGTCTCATCAGACCAGAGAATCTTATTTGTCATAGTCTGGGAGTCCTTCATGTGTTTTCTGGCAAACTCTATGCAGGCTTTCATGGGTCTTGCACTGAGGAGAGGCTTCCGTCGGGCCACTCTGCCATAAAGCCCCGACTGGTGGAGGGCTGCAGTGATAGTTGACTTTGTGGAACTTTCTCCCATGTCCCTACTGCATCTCTGGAGCTCAGCCACAGTGATCTTTGGGTTCTTCTTTACCTCTCTCACCAAGGCTCTTCTCCCACGATTGCTCAGTTTGGCTGGATGGCCAGGTCTAGGAAGAGTTCTGGTCGTCCCAAACTTTTTCCATTTGAGGATTATGGAGGCCACTGTGCTCTTAGGAACCTTGAGTGCTGCAGAAATTCTTTTGTAACCTTGGCCAGATCTGAGCCTTGCCACAATTCTGTCTCTGAGCTCCTTGGGCAGTTCCTTCGACCTCATGATCCTCATTTGCTCTGACATGCACTGTGAGCTGTAAGGTCTTATATAGACAGGTGTGTGCCTTTCCTAATCAAGTCCAATCAGTTTAATTAAACACAGCTGGACTCCAATGAAGGAGCAGAACCATCTCAAGGAGGATCAGAAGAAATGGACAGCATGTGAGTTAAATATGAGTGTCACTGCAAAGGGTCTGAATACTTATGACCATGTGATATTTCAGTTTTTCTTTTTTAATAAATTTGTAAAAATTTCTACATTTCTGTTTTTTTCTGTCAAGATGGGGTGCTGAGTGTACATTAATGAGAAATAAAATGAACTTTTTTGGTTTTGGCAAATGGCTGCAATGACACAAAGAGTGAAAAATTTAAAGGGGTCTGAATAATTTCCGTACCCACTGTAAATGGCGTATGTGTGTGTGTGACTGTATTGACTATTGACTATTCATTAATACCAATATATTTTCTCTATTTTCCCTTTAGCCGCAGAATTCTGATGATATTTTGGTGGCGTCAGCTGAGTGTCCAAGTGATGATGAGGACCTGGAAGAGTGTGAACCAGGAACAGGTGAGTCAGCCATGGAAGAAAAATGAGAGTGCAGCACTTATCCACCAACTAGTAATAGTACTTTTATCCAAGATTGGGGATAAACACACTGACTTCAGAAAGCCATCCCTGTTTTAAAAATGTTCAGTCCTCCCTTTAGAGTGTTATTTTTCCTGCAGCTATCATAGACTCATTTACTCAGGTCCTCTGTCAAAAAAGCTATCCTCATTTGGTTAGTTTTTACAGACTCAGCTCACATCAGTTCAACCTGTGTATCAGCTTTTGAGTCATGTCTATAACACCCTAAATTGGATGAAAGTGCTGCAGTCACTTAGAGTGGAGGACAGTATACAGCAGATCGAGTTTGTGACAGAAGCAAGCTGTGGAACTGACGAAGGGGTCTGCCCTTATTATGGGTGCCTCAATTATTGATATGACCTTATCAGAATTGTTTGTTGTTGACTGTCCCTGAGAAGTGTGACTCAGATAATGATGAAAGAGAACCTAGCGGCCATAAATAACCAAACTCTGCAGGCTGAAATCTTCCTCCATAACCAGAAGACATTCTGACCCCAGAGTCAGATCTGAGGAAGTAAATGTCAACGCATGGCATGAGACCCCACATATACACTGTAGAGGACCATATATCATATAAACACAGTACAATTTATTGGTGCGTTATTTGGTGAAGAGTCTATATTAAAAGAGTAATTAAAGGTAGACAGGACACACTGTTTGTTATCAGCAAGCCACAATAATCCACATGTGATTCCTACATAAAATAACCTGTTATTCTTTTGTCATCCCTTAACCCTTGCCTATATATGTGCATACAATAGCATGGCAATTTGTTTAATGTTCTTTTGTTTGTTGTGTGCTCTGTTTGTTATATGCTCTTCATTCAGCTGCCGCCTTTCATGGGTCACCTTGTATGTTTGTGTCTACATGTGAGCTCTTTGATGTTTTTGCTTTTTTAAATAAGATTTTCATTATAATAAGAATTCTGCAAACCCAAACACAAAACAAACTGCATACATCATTCAGGAACAATGGTGTTTTTATTTGGTTTTCTCTTCTTGTGCCAAACACTGATGTAAATGATGTCAAACTATAGAAAACTGTATAATATGTCACTATAAATAATACCTCTGTTAAGCCAGGTAATATTAGTTTAATTCCTCAGTAATATTCCACCTAATGAGCAGATTGTGGCTCTGCTTAATGAGCACAACTTTACAGCTCTTTACATGCTCTTCTAATTTAGGATCCCCTACCTTTTCTGTTTTCTTTCTAGGAGGTGAATTAGTGTTGCCTATTATAACAGTGGATTCCCTTGAGCCCCCATCCATCGCTACCCGTTACCCTGTCATCCCTCCTCCCCCTACCCTCCTATCCCCACTTGAAACCACCAAAGAGTCCCTGATACTCCCTCCTCACCCTTCCTGCCCCCCGGACCAGGAGGACTGTGGTGACCCTGTGGAGGTCTCGGCCTTCGGCTCTGGGGAGATGACGGAATCGGATGATGAGGACTTTTACAATAATAACTCCCCCATGGTCACTGATAGGACAGTCCTTCCTCCACCTCCCGCCGCTGGTGATGGAGGAGTCCAGAAATCCCGCCCCCTACCTCCTCATGTTCCCACCACCAACCCTGACCAGCTTCACATCCCCGCAGGCAAAATGAACACCCGTGACCAGGTGCTTCTGCCCCCTGCTCCTCCATCCTCCCGAAACACACCAGGACTAACTTACCCCCCCAATTTTCCCCATGTGCCCACAGCCGACCCCACAGCCTCTGATGAAAAGAGCCAACCCGGTGCCGTGGAGGTGATCAGGGAGTCCAGTAGCACCACGGGGATGGTTGTTGGTATTGTGGCTGCTGCTGCTCTCTGCATTCTTATCCTCCTCTATGCCATGTACAAGTACCGCAACCGAGATGAGGGCTCCTACCAGACAGACCAGAGCCACAGTTTTGCCAACAGTTCCACTGTAGATGGCAACGGAGCAGTGGTCAAAGACAAAAACACAGCAACGGCCTCTGTGGCCAAGGCAATCACAAAGGGCAAAAAGAACAAAGACAAAGAATACTATGTCTGAAAACAGAGAAGAAGATTAGGCAAGTGTGGACTGACACAAGAAGAAGAAAGAAGATGCTTTTGTTTCACAACCATATTTTGTCAGGTCGACCACCAGAGAAATTTCACAGGCCATGAAAAAAGAACTGTGCAAAGCAAGTGTATATTGCTTTTAAACAGTTTCATTTTTCTCATAAGTCAAGACTCAACTCCTATGAAATCCTAATCTACGGCACAAGATCTGACTCATCCTCTGTGTTACAACATGCACTCAGTCTGCATTCAGTTTGTTTGTGTCATTCTTTTATGTTTATAACAAGCAAGACACATAAGAAAAGAGGCATATCCACTTTGTCTTTGTATATAGTATGGATATGGCACAGTGAAGAAAGTACTGAGAAGATCCAGATGGTTTTGCTTAAATGTTTCTTTTTGTTCTTCTTTGTAATGCTCTATTGCAATTCTCAGTCTCCCCATTATGATAAATGAGGCAGTACGGACCAGTTATTGAATTTTTATGGTAGATGAGCAGATAACACCTCCGTCAGTATTTCTGACTAGTTTCAAAAAGAAAGCCTTTATTTGGAAACGACGTCATATCTGCAGCCTCCATATGTTATTTTATGTGAGTTTAAAAACTCCCCAGTCACTCTGCCTCAGTCCACAGGAGATGGTATTATATTTCTGGTGCCGTATCATAAATAAAGCATGATATTTAACTCCTGGTGAAAAATAAAGCATTTTAAACGGATTATTATTAAATTACCTCACATACTCCAGCCAGTGTGAAACACATAGCGTGATGGATCAGAAACACTATTATTAACGTGAGATATCAGAGTCAATGTGCCCATGCCATTCCAAGTAGGGATAATTGTGAATAAGTCAGTGTACCAGTGAAGGTATTTCTCTGTAAACATTGCTTGTATGTACATATAGAGGTTAGCAGAACGAAAACGCATTGTGTACGCGGGGGAACAGGTATGAAGTGGAATAAATGCAAGACACACGGCACACACCCCTACCCGGCTCCCCCACAGCTTTCACGACCACATCAAAAATGCAGCTGGAACTTCACAGGAATTTTTGGGAACACATTTGAGGAAGTTTTTTTCCGATTGTTTCTTGCAAGGTGAGAGCCAAACCACCTCACCAGAGGCTGGCCCACTCTTGACCTTTTTCTTCCTCTAAACAGTCATGGAATATTTCAAAAGCACACAGAAAATGTAAACATATCTTTGAGACATAGATATTCCTTGTAAAGCAGCCAAACATGTATTGTTTTTTTATCAGTTACTAAAAGACTATTCTATGAGATAAATAATTCAAGGTTTGTGAATTGTATTGATATTTCTCTGATATTTCGATGTATCTTGTTACCACTCCTCTTAACACGTTGCATTTTAGATTGCCTTTTACTTAAATCCAAACAAAAAGCACACATTCCTCTGACTGCTGCAACTATCTTTTTGTTTCTGCATTATTTACGGTTCAGATTTAGCAGAGAACACACAAGGACGGAACAAACAAATGTTTTGTTACATTGTGCATTTTATATGTGCTATATCTGTTACTCAATGGATCTGATAATATAAAGCCATTTTTTCTGTTGAGTCCTGTCTACATTTACTTTCATGCTCTGTGATTTCCTGTTACTTTTTTTTTTAAATGAAAGTGCCATTCAACACAACCTGCTCAGCATTCAGAAAATATTCCATTCCTTAATCATTGCTATTGTATAGTGTTCATGTGAAATTGATCTTCAATATGTGTACAGAACGTGGATAAAGATGAAAATACACTTGATTATATACTTTGTACACACCTGTGTTGTGTGTTGCTTCGTGGAGTTTCACAAAGAAAATGGGCTTTATTGGACTTTTATTGTTGCATAGAATCATTATAGGACATACACACTGAAAATATTATAGCTTCTAGGTTGTGGGAAGTCAGAGTGAACTAAGACTGACATGAATTATAGGAAACAATTATGGTTTATGTCAGAGTATTTTATGATAACACAAGTGACTTTGTCATAGCTGCACATTTTCAAACATTAATGTCACGCACTGATTGCAGTAATGTATCTACTGGTGATTTAGTTTCTGGAGTCATGAATTCACAATGATTAATTTTGCAAAGGTCTCATTTTGCCAGCAAGACAACTTAACATGTTCAACATAAAGAAACAGCGTATCACACAAATTGCAGGTCATATATTTTAAAAATCTGTGTATTACACTTGAGTTTCATCATCATCTACTCTTTCTCTCTTGGGTCTGTCTTGCTCTCTCTTTTTCTTTAATTCTGGTGTGTTAGTAATGTAATGTAATGTAATGTCTGAATGTCCATTATTTATTATAAAATGAAATGTTTAAAGGCTCCAGCAGATCCCCGTGACCCTAGTTAGGAAGAAGCAGGTATAGGTATAGATAATAGATGGATTATTTCTTCACCTTCTCCACTACTGCTGCTGTTTTGTTCAGTTCCCCAATAAAACAGAACTAAAGCTTAAGTAAAACGAAATATTAAACCAGTCAACCCAGTTAGGATGTGTTAATTCACACCCACAGAAAGTATAGCATATAGAGTACAGCGTGATATACCATACCTGTAATTATATTGACAGTATTTATAACTTCCTTCTATAGCACATCCGTTATGTTTTCCTAACTGCTTGATATATTAATACATCTCACATTCTTCTTGTAGAGTTTGTGTCAAAGGTAAAGCATGCAATTATTCAGAAGTAGTGAGGTAAATTTATTAGTCCTGTCTGACGTGCTGATTATTTTTATTAAGAATAACACTCCATAACAATCTCCACTCTCTATTGAATGAAAATAATAATCAGTTGCATTTGTCAGCAGTAACACAGCCTGTGTTGTTTGACTACCACCTGCTGAGGACATAAAGAACTGTAGGATGGAGATAAACTAGCTCAGGGGTGATGTGATGTGATGTAGGGGTTATGGTTGCCTTCACAAAGGCATCCATCAATCTTTCAATGAAAGCAGGTGAGGAGGTTTATCACAAAAGACAAGAATTTAGAGAGGCTGTATTTCAAGCCAGCAGGGTCACCATCCTGTTGGCCTGTTTGAGCAGAGACTGATGGGGAATTATCCTGTGGGGTAAGTGAGGTGTGGTGTCAGTACAGGTCTAGTAAAGGCAAGGTCTGATCTGTGCTGACACTGGATATCAAGGAGGGTGGCTGGGGGATACAATAAGCCACTACTGAGCATTGGTGAGATGTCACAAGCCTAATTCAACAAAACAGCGATGAAAAGAGAAGCCCAGATGACAACTGCTTTAATCTATCCCTGTTTCTCTATCATCAAAGCCAGGTTATCTTCAAAGTATTTGCTGCTATAATCTTACCCTTATTACTGAGCTTAGCCTATTACACTCATTAGTAAAATAGCCTAGCTGTTAGACTTTAAATTGAAATACTTTTTACATTTCATAAACAATGAGTAATGACCTCCCAGAATCAAGTACATTGTATGTCCCGAAAGCTCCTGAAATGCCCTACTATATACTGGAGCATAATTTACACACGTTTTCATCAGATGTATTAGAACAGCATGTTTTTTATATCAATGTGCTTCATGGCTTCACCTCAGATCCTCACTGTTGACATTTACCTTTGGGTGCCTGTTTAGATCATGGAGAACATTGTTGTGTTCCCAAATCTATGATGTTAGCCCATGTACTACTTTATTTCATTGTCTTCAGATCTCTGTAGAATGAAGTACTTTACACAAATATCAAAGTGTAATCTATTTAGGAGTATATACAGCAGACTGGACAGTGTAACCAAAAGTGAATGGGGCCAACATGGGGCTAACCTGGCTGACTGCTATATCCTATGGTGGTTCAAACAAAGAACACAGCAACACTGAAAATAAAAAGGGTTAGTATTTTCTAAATCAGACTTTAACCTTTGAACTTATGTGAAGTCAATAACTTTCAGTTATATTAATCACAAAACTCAAAAGGGTGGAGCTGTCTTGTACCATCATCATAGGAGAGCCCCTAGTGCTGGATACCTTACATTCTTGTATTTGTGAGAATTCTTTATTCATTTTTTGTTCTATCCATGTAACTACAGTCTCTGATGTTATTTAACATTTTTATAAAAATATAGAGTATGGTGCAAATTTTGACCTGTCCAGGGTGTACCCCTGCCTTTCACCCAAAAGAGAGCTGGGATGGGCTCCAGCAGATCCCTTTGACCCTGGTTACGGAATAAGGGGGTATAGATAATGGATGGATGGTTGGCGCAAATTTGTCTATCATGCAATGTCATCTGATCAGGCCCCAGTTCTCTGCAGCATGACAACAACCCTAAACACTGTGGAGTCAAACTGGGGGTAATTTAGACAGAGACCACCTAAATTCATAGAACAGTGGCAACTTCTCCAAGATGTTTGGGAAAAATATCCTTGAAATATCCTCCCAAGGGCCTTTTAAAGGGAAAGAGTGTTTAAGACCATCCCTAATTTTTTGTTTTGTTTTTATGCATGAAATTAATTGCTAATAATAATAAAAACAATAGTGCCATTACTTCTGAAAGGATCCTCATTTTACTAATAGTAACATTTACTAAACTTTAAAGTTTTTGCATTGTACTCTATAGGAATAGGAATATTATATGTGGTTTTGAAATAAAAGATACCCTTCCCATGACGTCAGCGAATATAGCCAATCAGCGCCATGGGAATCTCTCTCTGTCGCTCGCTTGCTCTGCGCGTGCGTGCGTGCGTGCGTCCTACATCCATGGTGTCAACTAGTTGTTAGCTAGAGCTAGCTACCCAGTTAGCTAGCTTGTTGAAACATTTAAACATAGGCACAGTTAGGGACAAGAACCCGCTGTTCAGCATGATAGGGGACCTCTTGTCACACTGCCCGTTTGTCAGCCTTTAAAGCCAAATAGGAGAGGGGGGCATTGACAAAACAATGACACGCTAGCCAACGCTAACAAAAAGTGAAGCTACAGTTTTTTGGACAGACGATTGCTTTCCTCGCTAGCATCCTGAGAAGGAAAGGTCTGAGATTTTGCCAGGACTGGATGCGGAAGAAGGGTATGAGGCAAGCTGGGCAGCTAATGCTAAATGTAAGCTATGCTGGAATCCAAATCTGGAAAACATTTAACTGTGAGCACTTTAGTCAAGGTAATCTAAGCTAGCATTAGCCAGCGACAAACGACTAGTATTTACCCAACGACCAGCGGCTGGGCTAACTTGTTGTGGGCTAACGATAGAGACATTACCCAGGTTGAAATGATGATATATGCGGCCTTAGCATTAGCCTGTAACTAGCATCAAGCAGTGTATCGATGTTTAACATTTGTCAGCTTGTTTAGAGTGGTCGCCTACACAAACCATTGGTATTTGAACAGGACCAAGTTTAGCCATCAGAAATGTACGGAAATATTCGTAAGCTAATGCCACGGTTAAAGTGTCTGTTAGCATGCTGATGTCAATCATAAAACTTAATCTATGTGGTACAGCACTGGCCTGTGAATGGACATTTGGTGTTTTAAGCGCTGTCAGCTTGTCTGAGAACTGAATAATATATTAACTGTGTTCCCAGTTGCTTTGTTTTGGATGGAAAACAAATGTTACACTAGTTTTAATTGTTTCAGTGCGTGCCAGAGTTTATGTTAACGTTATTGTCACCTTACAGAGGAGCAACAGTGTTTACGAGGTTATCAATGTAATATCATTTAGAGGTTAAGACTGATGAGCGATCAGGTTTAGTGCTTTACTTAGAATAAGTCTCATTAAGTCTCATCAAAAAACCAACACCAAGTGGAAGTCAAGAGGAAAGTGTAAAGTTTCATAAAGGAAGTCAAGCTACACAGATGTGTTATGAAAACACTTACCTCCACAAATGTTTATGTTTGTCATTTATTTTGTGATTTCTGTAATTTCATGAATAGATTATTGCCAAGTTTTTATTTTTAGTACTGAATGCAGTGTTCAAGGAGACAAACCTGTTTTGGTCTTTCTTACAGATGAATGTTTTTTTATACATTCAGTGGGTTACCAATGTGCCAAAAAGTCACTCTGCTGATTACTCAACAAGGATTAGGGTAGAGCGTGGCATCGTCGGTGCAAGGAGGGAGCCCACACTGGCACAAGAATATGCAAGGATTCTTGACCTCAACTGAGATATACATATCCAAGACAAAAAACTGCAGTCCTTGATGAAACAGTCTTGGTTAACCTGCTATCCCCAATGGAAGTGCCATCATAGACATAAGATACTGTGGCTCGAACTGCTGCACAGTTTTATGAGCTACAGCCTTGAAGGAAGCGTTTCAGCTTTTGGTTGAACCTGTAAGTGGAGATGGGTTCCCAAGCTCTTCAGATATTGCGGCAGGGTGTGTGGGCTTCACTCACGGGAGGCTGGTATGTGGACCCACATCAGAGCACATTCTCCAACTGCTTCCACCTCTACCTTTGGATATTTCTCCTGGCCTTCCCCTTTCTGCTGTACATGGTAAGCACATTTTTATAGCGGGTTGACTGCTAGTGTATCCAAATAAACAACCTCTTCTAAACAATTTCAAATGTTGCACAATGAATTTACACAATACACTGTTGACACATTTAGTGAAGAAGAAACCATAGCTTTTTAAATTCTCTAACAATGTAAACCACATGAACAGTCTTGATATTATTTTTGTTGCCGTCATCAGTATGATCTGTGTTAACATTCAGCCACGATGAGATCTATGTGCCAGTAATACTTGGGAGTTTTATCAGAGCAGGGAATACAAATAATAAGATAAACAGAAACAAGTTTTGAAACAAATCACCAATTTGACAAAATGTACATTGAAGGCATCTCAATCACCAGGAAGTCTGCAAGATATTTTGTAAATTCACAGCTGACAGTGTACTATACACTTCTGGTTCATACCAAATAAGAGTTTAAACAATATGAAAAAAGTCAATTAAATTAACATCTGGCTGTATCATATGTGGTTGTCCTGTGCACTTTATTATGTCCTTTTGTCATGAGACCTTTGTTTTGGAAAAAATGTAAAATTGTATTGTTACTTCATTTCTGCTATTTTTGGTAAGGAATTCTTTAATAGCACAGTTAGCTATGAACTTTCATGTTGTTTGATATCTTTTTTTGAAATTTGCCAGTTTCCAAATAATTCCCAGAATGCATTCCTCAAAGTGAGCTTCACTTTCTCATTTTTATATTTAGTCACAGATGCTGTCATTGTTTTTGTTTACATCCCTTCTCAGGCTCTTCCTCCTAGCTTGGTGGTTGCAGGCGTGTACTCTGCTGTGGTGGCAGTCTTTTTTACAGCCATCAAGGTGGTGAACTACCGGCTACATGCCATGTTTGACCTTGGGGAGATTGTAGAGAAGAAGCAAGCCTCACTCACGGCTGATGGCCGCAGGACGGAAGAAGGAGAGGAAGGTTCAGGTGTTCACTGTGGGAATCAACACAGGTAAGAAGATGTTTTTTCACTGAGCTTGGTGAACTGTTATGCTATGTGAAATACTGGGTTCTTTCAATTTTATGTATCTGCAACTTCTTCCCAGGGATAGTCATGTTGGTGTCGAGATGACAGTGTTTCAGAAAGTCAACTCAACACCCCCAGTGCGGTGTAGCTCCCAGCACTCTCTGTTTGGATTGAACCAGGTGTCGGTGAGGATTATCATATTTTTTTAGTCGCATAAAGTCTTCATTCTTCTTCCTCTATGGCTTCCCAGTTCTGCTTGTTATGTTTAATTATTAACTTCCTGTATGAAGTACCCCGTTGTTGCCATAACTCTATTAATATATATTCACCATTTTAATGCATTATTATATATATTTTTAATTGTCCTCATTTTTCAGGAGTTCTTGCCCCAGCTGGAGGATGCAGGGGCCCCAAAGGGTAAGCGTTTGAATGTTAAACAGTGTTATATAGTGTCTCTTCTTCTGTCTTTCTGTGCACTGTCCTTACAGAAATACATTTAGGCAGCAGATCACTCCAAGTTTAGCCTGCACTCAAAATGCACTGTTGCTTTTAGAGTAACCCCTGTCCCTTTTACCTCAGATATCAAAGAGCTAATGCAAGAACAAGGTAGCAATAATGTGATTGTTACGTCAGCTCACCGGGAGATCCTACGGCAGACTTCCCAGGACACCATTAGTAAGTCTGCTCCTAATGACTGACCAGAAACAAGCATTGTCTAATTCTGCCTGTGTGAAAATAAGTCATGCTGGGGAGACCACACTATAAGCATAACAGCAATAACAGCATATTCCATTTTAGACATGGCTCTTAATACTGTCAGGATGGTGTAGCAAATACATCAAAATGCAGAATAAATCAATGAAGGAAAACAAAAACTGCTCTAGAGCCTTAGAAGCACCACTCAAAACCCTGTTGCAGCAAATGTTGCAGCCCTCCAGAGATCTTTAATCTGATTTTGATCTGTCCTATTGTACAGGAGCTCCTAGTGTGGTGCAGTCCTGCATTGCTGCTGCTCTGGCAGGTGATTTCCCAGGGCTAATGGGCGTATCTGGAGTGTCAGCTGGATTTAGAGAACCTGGAGGTTGCCTGTCCACCCCCCCTTCACCCTCCAGTCAAGAAGATGGAGGTGAGAAAGAACATTTGCAAGAAGTGGAGGAGTTAAAAGAGCAACTGTCTCAACACAACCCTGAGGACAATGGGTTGGGAGCTTATTCTCCCCTTGGTCCATCTGCTGAATCAGAGAGCCTGGGGGATACTCCCCTTAGCCCTCTTATAAAGAGTAGCTTAAGTGAGGAGCTGAGTGAAAACCTCCTGGGTTTGGGCCTTGACCCTGTGGCATTTGCACCTGGAACTGAGCACCCAGGCAGCCGCAGTGGGGTAGCACTTGCTGCCGGATCCACGGACAGCTGCTTCAGCGCAGGTGGGGCCACCACAGACCGTGAGACGCTAAGCACTGTCAGCAGTTACCGCAGTGAAAAAACAGATTCCACTCAGCTCGAAAGTCCTTCATTCAGCCAGTCACGGCCTGGAGATGGACAAGCTTCTGCCTCATTACCAGCAATAGGCTCTAATGTCCCTGAGCTGATGGAGGATACAGCAGGACAGGGTGGCAGTGATACTGACAACCTGTCGGACAGTGTGTTACTGCGCTCCCCTTCCAAAGAGTTCTCCCATAGTCAGGGGCTAGACAGGACGCTTGTTGAGGGAGAGGATTTGCCACCTGTACCCTCTGATATTGCACAGCCCCTTCCTCTCCAGAACTCTTCCCCTTCAAGCAGTGGGCATTCAGAGGTTTGTGATTTAGATAGAAGTGTCCCAGTCCCTCCCCTACCCCCACCTCGGCAGGCCAATTCAGTACCCTCAGGGCTGGCCCTGGGCCTAGTGTGTTCTGAGCCTGCTTTGCCCATATCCTCTACCCCTTTCTTACTGTCTGATCAGCCTGCACTGCAAACCCAGCAGGTTGTGCGCCCTAAAGACTTAAAGCTGCTGCGGGCCAGCGGCAGTAGTGTGGGGCACAGACCAGGCCGAAGGAAAGCTCCACGAAGGCGAGCTGGAGCAGGAAGCAGTAGTTTTGACTGTGGCTCTTACAGGCGTCACCACAATCATAAACAACACAGAGATTACATCCCAGTGCGTAACCGATTGGGTGCCAAGGCTTACAGTGAAAGTCTGTTTGAGGACTCCAGCGATGAGGATGATGGCAGTGACATGAGTGCCGGTTCTAGTCTGGGCTCTCAGCGCCGATACAGCTCAGATGACGATGACAACGATGATGATGACTCAAGTTCCTCTACCTCCTGCTACTCCCCAGACCTTGCTAACACTGGCATTACATCCTCCCTACCCTCTGCTGCTCAACTGCCCACTCCAAGAGATGGGGATTTACCTGAAACTGCTGGCCCATCTCATTCTCGTGCTGCTCAGCGCTCTTCTAGCACAGCTAGTGCTAAAACTCACGCAAGGGTGCTAAGTATGGATGGGGCAGGTGGAGGCCAGAGCAACACAGCAGCGCTTCCTTCAACACTGCTTACAATGCCCTCCACCTCCACCCCAGCACCCCGCACTCTCACCATCTCTAAGTCTGATCTGGAAGCCCGCACCATCCATACCGATGGCTTCGCGGGAACTCATCATCATCGACTGGATTCTCTTGGAGGCTCTTGGACTGGAAGCCAGATGGGCTGGAGGGCAGGGGAACTGGTTGAAGAGGGAGCTGTGGGAGGAGGTGAGTTTACCGTGTCTTGTTCCAGACAACTTTCAAACATATTTTTTTTTTATAATTTAACGCAAGCTAAGACATTCTAAGAAAAGTTATTAAGTGATGACAACTTAAAAAAAAGATATCTCACTTACTGAAGGTGTAAATTGTTCTGACATATAACCATATTTTATGAGAAATATTGCCTGACACAGAACCTGACTGATTAAGTGTAATTGCCTGAAAGGAGTTTGATTTAGTGTTGCCATCCCTTAAAGTTTAATCTGAGTCATAAATGGGAAAGTAAACATTTAATTTACTGACCTCAAATCAGTGTTACCTTCCATATTTTGATTAAGCCTTGCAGTATCCAAATCATCAGATAAACTGAAAGCGGAGTTGAAGATGAGGGAAAAAAAGGTTGCTTTGCTACTTAAGACATGTTTTGTAATGTGTTAGCAGTAGACACCATCATTTCCTGTAACATCAGGGTATGCATTCTTCTGGTGACAGTAGTCTTACTCTCATGCCTGTTTATTGCCAGGTCAGCATTAACACATTGATATGTACTTCAAGAGTTATACCATCACTTAAATGCAATTCAAAAAATGAATGAAAACCTGCAGCAAGGAACAAATCTCATTGGGGAGAATAATAGGAAATAAAGAGGAAAAACAAATTAAACAGGAGAGACAAAATCCATGACTAGATCAGAAAGCATTCGTATGTGGACCAAAGCTGTTGTAGTCATCTACTGTTGAGGAATGTGGTGCCATTCACTTCTTCTGAAACAAAATTCAAACTGCAAAGTTAAAATGGTTCTCCTTTAAGACCATAATACAATAAGACATGGGGCCACAAGTGAATCTGTGCCCAAAACAATTATGGGAGGGACTCTAAGTGAATCCAGAATGTGGTGAGCTGATAGAAAAATGATTAAACACTTTTTTTTGTTTAAACCAGGGTTACCTACATTTTAATACTGGATAAACCTTTGCTAATTCATAGGAAATGGGATACCTTAATAAAAATGAATAATAAACTCAGTAAATCGCCCACTGTCTCCACTAATGTTTTCTGTTAAAAACCCTGAATGGAATATTTAAATACCTTTGGCTAATTTACATTTAACCCTGAGTAACCGCATAGATTTATTCTTTTCAACATCAGTATGTCTTTAAAAGCTATTCTTGGTGTTAACATTAACCATAGCTGGATAATTGAAAAAGATTAATTGTAAATATTTGTTCAGCCTGGTGCATAAAACTGCATCAAAAGTTAATTCAGACCGCTTGTGTGTCAATGTCTGTGTTAAAATGGCATGAGTTAAATCCACTAATATATAATGTGAGGTACTGGCATCCATTTTTATGCAAATTGGCCATTGTATAGTGTTTAGTGACACTATAAACCAAGTAAACCTCTGCACTGATATAACTGTTCTCCAGCCATGGATCCAGAGAATGGAGCCAAACATGACTCCGTCAGCAGTGTTAAGAGGACCCAGGCCATCCGCAGGCGACACAATGCTGGGAGCAACCCTACACCACCACCGTCCACAATGGGATCCCCTCCCAGGTTAGTCAACTAAGCAGATGGGAGTGGCAGATAAAGCTAATTCCTTGCCTCAGCTGTGCCTTTTATTCCCCTGAACTTGTACCAAGTCTGCAGCAGTCTGAACTATTGGCAAGTTAACGGTATGATCAATAGAAGAATTCATTATTCCGTTTCTAGATGCTGCTGTGTTTCAGGGGATATAATTCTAGGGATTTGCCTTATAATTAACTTTCTCTGCAACTTTTGGATAAATTAATTAACTATGAAATAACTTCAGCTACCATTCAGGGACCATGCGAGCTTCTGCAGGACTGATCGAGGTTGGACTTTACAGAATTACACTTTAGGGCTAATAGTAAATGTTATAATGACATGCAACATATTTAGTTTTTTGTTCCTTTAGCCTCCAGGATCTCCAGCGAGCTCGGACCTCCTCTCATTCTCGGACCCGTGCACTTCCATCAGCCTTACAGTTTGCCTCCTCACTCCTATTGCCTCGCAGTGGCATCCATGAGGCCTCTACCTTTGACGATACATCGGAGGGAGCTGTGCACTACTTCTATGATGAGAGCGGTGAGTCAGTGGCACTGACATTTAACAGTGTTTGTGTGTAGTCAGAAAGAAAATGGCAGTTACAGAGGGTTTTATAAAAGTAGCACAGGTGTAATCATTATTCCTTTGGTGTATTCCTATTCATATCACTTAACATCTATTCAGTGGCACACTCACACAGCCTTTTTGCCCCTTGTTGCTGTAGTAAGACATTGCAGTGGCTATATATAATATCTAATTAGGATCATTGAACTCTATGCCCTTTTAAAATGGGCTTTTTGTAGAGACATGACATTTTTTGCATTTGTTTTTTCTAGGGTAGAGCCCCACAAAAAAAAAAAAAAAAAAAAAAAAAGTTAAAATTTACCCATACCTCAAATATTTAAATAAAAGGAGAAACGGAGATCAAAGCCTACATGAGTTAAATACAGAAATATATTAATGGAAAGATGCTCATTACTTTTAGAGTCTGTATCAGAACTTTGTGCATTAAATCAAAAAGCAGTCTCTCGATATTTTTTTTTAACTATTTATTTTTGGTCTCTGTCAAGATAACATCTTCCTCCTGTGTTTGGTCTGTTAGGTTCTAAGTACATGCATTTTAAATAACACACAAATGTATCATCTGTTAGTTCTGCAAATGTGTCTGAGAATGATTCTGTGTTGAATGTTTGACATTTCTGTATTTCTTTCTGCGGTGTAACAGGAGTGAAGAGGTCCTACACTTTTGGACCTGCTGGAGGTGGTTATGAGGACCCAGTTCAGTAAGTTATAAAGTTTTTTTTATTATTATCATAAACAGATTTCCATTTTTCAGGACTATAAGAGTTAATTAGCTGTTAGAAATGCATGACTAATAGCTACAGAAAATAACATAAAATTTCACACTTGCAGGGAAAGGGAAAGGGAGAGGCAGTCCCAGTCCTCGAGCTTCACCTCCACTGAGGTCCAGGAAGGGGCCCCAGTCCTGTCCATGCTCCAGCCCAGACCTGTGGTTTTACAGGGCATGCAGGTGCGCAGAGTGCCTCTGGAAACACCTGAGGTTAGCAGTCTGTGTTTGAGGTGACAGGTTGAATGTAATGCAAATTAGTCTAAAGTCTGATGTTTCTTCTAATTTCTGACCTTATCTCTAGTTTGATCTGGATCATGAGTCTCTACAAGAATCCCAAGAAAACACTCTGATGATTGAGGAGAAAGCCAAACCCAAACAGTACTATCGCTTTTGGGTGCTGCCTGGGAAATGGCTGAGAGTACGATATGATCGGTTGGCTCTTCTGGCCTTGCTGGACAGGTAGGCCATGCTGCTAGAGTTTTGATACTCGCTTTGGTTCCTTGTTTTCCAAGAATCCTGATATATAAATGCATAATGTACATGACTCCATTTTGCTTAGTGTCATTTTTGCCTGTTTGGTGCTTTTTCTTCTGAGTTGTCAAAGTAAAAGCAACTATGGTGTCAATGCAAAATTCAGTGGAAATTAAAAAGTAGCTATTCATTTGTATTGACCAATTCCTGTTGCAATGTTGAAAAAAGAAACAAAGCAACAGGATTAAACAACACTCACAAAACTGCCAGACAAAAATGGGAACTAAAAGTTCAAGTAAATATTTAAACTTGAGAGCAAAGCAAGTCTTTTTCTGTGACATTAGGTGCACTAAGACACCAAACCCAAAGCAGTCATGCACAACTATTTGTAGTTTGCTTTTGACTTCAGAGAGCAGCTCAAAGCAAGGTGCTTCTGTCATTGGTTAACTGTTCCCAAGGGTCTTTCAAGATTTCCAAGATCTGATTGATGCTGTGGTGGTAATCTGTGATCAGCCACAACAGTTCATTAAGAATAGGAGGAGGATAACAGAATACCAGTTTTCATTCTGAGGTCTAAAGCCTAGCTCTGTCTCTCCTTCTTTGTACTCTTACATTAAACCAGAATACTCCTTCCCATGAGGGAAATCTAAAGTTTTATTACCATCTCATAAATGGGAAATGTACTTTTAGAGTTTCACCTTACAAGAAGATGCTGAGTTACAATGGTTTACTTTTCAGAACGACATTGGTGCTTCAATGTGCCTGAGGCCGCCCAGACCACCTCAAGTCATGCACAGTCATGCTCATTACCTTTTTACACGACTCATGAATCGCCAAACCTAAACAGTTTCCAATACAGGATAAATTTTAGTTAAGATGTGGCAGAATCCTGCTATATTGTGTGACAGTCCAACACCATAGTTTTATTAATTTGTAAAAGCGAAGTACCTATATGGAGTTTGTGCCTCCAAGTGCAAAAAGGCATGTTGTCCTAGTAGTTTTTGTTTCATGTCAGTTATCAAAAAATGAAAATGGTATTTATATAAAGGGCAATTAGAGAGTGAAGTGAAAACATTAAGTTGTCTGGATATTGATTTCTCTGATGCCAGGAACCGCCGTGTGGGAGAGAACGTGTTCGCTGTGGTGCTGGCCAGTCTGGTGGCCTTCCTGGGCTTCCTGCTGCTGCTGCAGGGTTTCTTCAGGGACATCTGGGTCTTCCAGTTCTGCTTGGTGATTGCTAGCTGTCAGTACTCCTTACTGAAGGTAGGCATTTATTTGTATCACAGCATAGCCCCTGTCAAGCCTGTACTAGCCATGAGATGCAAAATACTGCTCCAACAATACTAACTCCAGCTCATTGCAGTTTGTAACAAGCTGTCACAAGACCTGAGTGTGGATCTGCTGCGTGAGCAGGGTTAAACCTTTCCCACTATTTTTACGTGTACTTTAAAAGCATCAAACTAGTACATCTCCTTCAGTGTTCCTGCTTCTTTTGTTGTTTTTGTCTTTTAAACAAAAATGTATGTGAACCATATTAAGCTTAAATTCCTGCCTCTTTGTTTCAGAGTGTACAACCAGATGCAGCTTCTCCCATGCATGTAAGTACTGGTTTCACCCATGTTCACATGTGCTAAGCAGAAAATAAAACAAGGAATATTATACACATTATTATTATTATTATTACATATATTATAGGAATATGTCTGTTGTTTAACAGGGCCACAACTGGATCATTGTGTACAGTCGGCCTGTCTACTTCTGCTTGTGCTGTATGATGATCTGGATCTTTGACTTGTCTGGGCGCTCTGGAAGCCTGCAACCCTTTTCCCTCTATGGCGTCACTTTCTTCTCTGCACACTTCCTGCTCTGTGTCCGGGATATGCTCGTTGGTTAGTTCTTATACGTGACATGCAAATCAACATTGTGTTAGGTGTACAGTTCAGTTCAAAGCTCCCACTGAGAAACGAACAACTATATTTGATATTGTAGTTTTAGATTAGTATAGTAAGAGAATAGCGTGCTAATTGCACAATATTTAGTAAACATAGCTACACACAGCTTGACTTTTTTGATTTTTAATATTTTTTTCTGTTTTTTTTTTTTTTTTTTTTTTCCCCCAACAGTGTTTGCCTTGTGTTTCCCGGTGATTTTCCTGTTTGGGTTGCTACCTCAGGTCAATACTTTTGTGATGTGTCTGCTGGAGCAGATTGACATGCACATTTTTGGTGGAACTGGTAAGAACATGTGCACACAAACAGGATGATGGCGTAACACAGTGTCAGGAACTTAGAGGAGTGATGTAGCATCACAAAACCACTGGCTTGTGCTCACTTGTACTTAAGTTCCTCTTGATTTTTCTGTGTCTTCCCTCAGCCACTACCAGCCCCCTCTCATCTCTATTCAGCCTCATACGCAGTGTGTTGGTGGCTGCTCTGCTGTATGGTTTCTGCCTCGGTGCCATCAACGTGAGTGGAACAGACACTGTACATAAAAACAGTGGTGCTGTGATGATGGATGGAAGTATTTAATGTGGATTGTCTTGCATATGTTTTGTTTTTTGTTACATAAGGCACCCTGGGGGGATGCCCATGTGCCAGTACTGTTCTCTGTGTTTTGTGGCCTGCTCCTGGCCTTATCCTACCACCTCAGCCGGCAAAGCAGCGATCCCACCATCCTCTGGTCAGTATATCACTTCACATCGTGATGACTGGCCATAGAAAATCCTGTTTTCACATAGTCAGACTATGGTTTAACTTCAGTATATATATATATTTTTTTAATTCAATTTCACACAATACAGACACTGTATTGGTTCTGTGCACTGCCAAAATGTGCAAACTAGTGTGGCTGAATAAAATGCGTTCTGTGTAGTTCTGTATAGCACTGTGATGCCTGTTTTATCTGTGATTTTAGACATTAAGTTTTTGCTGTATTTCTCTAAGTTCTTGTGTGTGTTTTGTTTTTTAAAACATCAGGTCACTGCTCCGGTCTAAATTATTCCCAGAGCTGGAGAACCGAACCCCAGAAGAACCCCCTGTGGAGATCAAGGACCCTCTTCCCGAGAAACTGCGTAACTCTGTGGTAAAGATCACTCATCGCTTGCCTTCACAGGCTGTCAGTTTAAGCCAGTTTTGATTTCAGTGTCATTAATTTTAAAGTCATGTTCCTGCGCCCTCACACTGTCTCTTTGTAGAAAGAGATTCTCCATTCAGACCTCGTCATGTGTCCCCTCATGGCTGTGATCACCTTCGCCATCAGTGCCAGCACAGTTTTCATCGCTCTTCAGGTTAGTTGGAGCAGGGCTTATAATCCTATCCTGACAACACAACTCAGAGGACTTCAGTCAAGATGTCCACAGATTTGCAATGCTAATTTTCCTCATTTTGCTCACTGATTCACAGCCTGCTCTTAGCTTTGTCTTGTACATCCTGGCTGGAGTTGTGGGCTTCATCACACACTATCTCCTGCCTCAGCTGCGCAAACAGCTGCCATGGTTCTGCCTGGCTCACCCTGTGCTCCGCTCCAGGGAGTACAGTCAGTTTGAGGTCCGAGGTGAGTGACTGATTGTTCTTTTGTCTTTGCTGACATAGACAGAAACAAGCCATGTGGAAGAAATACCTACTCTGTGAACAATTAACATGAACATAAGTATCCCTGCTGCTGGATACTTATAATGGAGTAAATGAAAAAGAGTATATTATATGTAGTTAAAAAGCAAAGCTTTATTCCTTTATCCGTGTTAACTTAAGGCAGTTTTAGCAGTATAAAATAACATCATACTGCATAAAAGAGAGTGCAGCCTCCTAGGCATCCTGTGTCTTCTTCAGGCGGTCCATTTCCTTAATCTTTTCAGTTTATGTCAGAGCTGTGAAAAGCAATCATGTAAGATCATTTTTCTTTGCATTCGTGCCAGATGCTGCTCAGTTGATGTGGTTTGAGAAGCTGTATGCATGGCTTCAGTGTGTGGAGAAATATTTCATCTACCCCGCCGTAGTGCTTAATTCCCTAACGACAGAGGCTCGAACTGTGGGGCAGAACTATAAGGAGCTGGACATCTAGTAAGTCTTTTTCTCATTCTGTCTCCAAATCGTTTCACATCCATACATAACTCTGGTCATTTCTGCTCCATGCCGTTAGCAATGTGTGTTGGAACCGTAGAATGTAAAATGAATAGACATGTTGAACCACCGTCAGGTGCATTAAGTCCTTTAAGTTGTGCTCTGTCGCACAAGATATAAAAAATATATTCCCTCAGTAGTTTCACTTTTTCCTTCTCTTTGACCACTGGACCTGCCTGAAGCATTTACAGGCAACAGCTTGCATCTGAGTTCACTGTGTCATGGGATCTTATGTCATTCATTACTCCATGTATGTTAATATGTTTCACTGATTTTCCTCTTTTTCGACCTTCCAGCAGCCGAGCTCTCTTCATCTCAGTAGCAGGCATGAAGCTGCTGCGTTCGTCCTTCTGTGCCCCGTCACACCAGTATGTCATGCTGTGCTTCACCACACTCTTCTTCCAATTTGACTATCCACGCTTCTCTGAGACCTTCTTAATCGACTACTACTTTATGTCCATTCTCTTCAGCAAGGTTAGAACACTCCTCTCTTCACATTTTTATTTCACAAACTGTTAATTCATTTAACTTTGTTCCAAGCTCAGATGCAGTTTCTTGCCTGGACCATTATATGTTAATCTGTTATTCCTATAGATGTACAGTTGCTGATGGTTTTTTTCCCTTTTGTGATTTTGAATTGGTTTTTTTGTTTTAATTCTCAGATGTGGGACCTGCTGTACAAGCTGCGCTTCGTATTGACTTACATCGCCCCGTGGCAGATCACCTGGGGCTCAGCCTTCCACGCCTTTGCTCAACCCTTTGCTGTGCCCCGTATCCTTCAGTTTCAGTTTGACAGTACTAATACATATGTTTCCCACCTAATAGTATAATACAATCTAATACATCACCTCGAACTCTAGCTACAAAATCTTACATATACTAAACATTATATGGTCCTTTTTGCAAGATTATTGTATTTATTTTTATGGTATGGTTATATTTGCATTACTGTACACATTTCTTTTATTTTGCTCTCCTGTGCATGGTATGTATATGTATGTTTGCACAATAAGTCACCTGGGCTGGATGTTGATAGTATGAAAGACCTTTCGTAACTTACTTTTTCAATTGATCAGATTTCCCTAACTCACGTTTCTTCAGACTCCGCTGTGCTTTTTGTCCAGGCCATCTTTTCTGCCGTCTTCTCCACCCCTCTCAATCCTGTCCTAGGCAGTGCCGTGTTTGTCACTTCATACACCAGACCTGTAAAGTTCTGGGAGCGAGACTACAAGTATGTCTTTGATTGAATTGTCTGTGCAAGTGTGAAACTACAGTTCATACGGTCCCAGTGTAAACTATTTCCGTTCAGTGCTAATGCTAGTTTGTCACGTTTTCAGCACCAAGCGAGTCGATCATTCCAACACCAGACTTGCCACTCAGTTAGACCGCAATCCAGGTAATGCCATAATCTCTCACCACCTAATCATCTCTATTTGACATGATTTTATTTTTTTTTTTGTTCTACAGCTGCTGTTTTGTCTCGTCTTTTCTTGCAGGTGCCGATGACAACAATCTGAACTCAATCTTCTACGAGCACCTGACACGCTCTCTGCAGCACAGCTTGTGTGGAGACCTGCTGCTCGGTCGCTGGGGCAACTACAACACAGGCGACTGTTTCATCCTCGCCTCGGACTACCTTAACGCTCTGGTGCACATCATCGAGATCGGCAACGGCCTGGTCACCTTCCAGCTCAGGGGTCTAGAGTTCAGAGGTCAGCAGCAGAGGAGGCTGATGGGAGCTTGTACAATTACTTGTTTACCTGCTGGTTTGAGCATGTCATTTAAGTATCTGCCAAGGGTTTCATAGACTCTATAGAGATGAGATTGATATTTTACTACATCCAAGAAGATGCTTGTGCAGCTGATCCTCACCTGCTTCACATGTGTCCAGGTACCTACTGTCAGCAGAGGGAGGTAGAGGCCATCACTGAGGGAGTGGAGGAGGATGAGGGCTGCTGCTGCTGTGAACCTGGACACCTTCCTCACATGCTGTCATTCAATGCTGCCTTTGGACAGCGCTGGTTGGCTTGGGAGGTGGCCGCCACCAAGTATGTACTAGAGGGCTACAGCATCAGCGACAACAATGCAGCCTCCATGTTGCAAGTGTTTGACCTTCGTAAGATCCTCATCACATACTACGTTAAGGTAAACTGTTGATTAAAGGAGTTTTTTTTTTTTACTCACTCGATATGATGACATGCTCTTTAACTTTTGAAGATTGAAATAAATAATTTAAGTCATTTGTTTGTTTCTCGAACAGAGCATTATTTACTATGTGAATCGGTCTTCTAAGCTGGAGGAGTGGCTGACTAATGAGACAATGCAGGAGGCTTTACGGCCTTGTCTTGGCCCGAACTATGTAGACAGTGACCCCACCTTCAACCTGAACATCGATGAGGACTATGACCACAGGGCCTCTGGCATTACCCTCTCCTCTTTCTGCATGGTGTACCTGGACTGGATTCAGTACTGCAATAGCAGGCGTCAAACGGTTAGGCTTTCCACAACATTCACACTAGAATCACATAAGTCAGGGTTATATATCGTCATCGTTTTTTACCCTTTACCATTGAAACCACAATACAGAGAAAATGGAAATACTACATATGTATTAAATGATGTCAGTAGATGCTTGTTTCGGAATAAGACAAATGAGTTATAAACTGTAGCATAGAATTGTACAATATTTTTCCATCCATCTTTATTTCTCTGTTGTGTTGTAGCCGGTGACTTGTGAAAGAGATTCTCCGCTTGTCAACCTCTGTTTTGGGCTGTGCATCCTGGGAAGAAGAGCACTGGGCACAGCCTCCCACAGCATGTCTGCAAGGTAAGACCCTCATATCATACTACCATGTGTCTCACTGTGACCACTATCAGGTGTCACTACCCATGTATGTGCCAGTCACCACACACGAGTTACAGTAGTTTTCCTGTTTGACAGCTTGGAGCCATTTCTTTATGGCCTCCATGCACTGTTCAAGGGAGACTTCCGCATCACATCTCCCAGGGATGAATGGGTGTTTGCAGATATGGACCTGTTGAATCGAGTCGTGGCCCCAGGAGTGCGGATGTCCCTCAAACTGCATCAGGTAAGATTTCTCATGGTAGAAGAAAACAAAGCTAGAATAAAACCTGCTTTTGTCACAGAAGTTAGACTAGCTCTACGTCTCCTCCAGGACCACTTTACATCTCCAGACGAGTATGAGGATCCTACTGTTCTGTACGACGCCATCACTGCCAATGAGGAGAAGATGTTGATATCACATGAGGGTGACCCTGTGTGGCGCAGTGCTATTCTCGCAAACATGCCTTCACTGCTGGCACTGCGTCACATCATGGATGACGGCAGCGACGAGTACAAGATCATCATGCTTAACAAGAGGTTCCTCAGCTTCAGAGTCATCAAGGTCACAGCTCTTCTCTCCTCTGGCTTATGTTAGCCCTGCCATATTGTTAAGGATCATTATTATTATATTGGTTTTTAATCCTATTTTTCCTTTGTGCTGCCCCCTACAGGTGAACAGAGAGTGTGTGCGTGGGCTGTGGGCCGGTCAACAGCAGGAGCTGGTTTTCCTGCGTAATCGCAACCCAGAGCGTGGCAGTATTCAAAACGCCAAACAGGCCCTGCGGAATATGATAAACTCCTCATGTGACCAGCCCATTGGCTACCCCATCTATGTATCCCCCCTCACCACCTCGTACGCTGGGGCGCACAGCCAGCTCCGCTCTGTGTGGGGCGGACCTGTGAGCCCACACAACATTTACACCTGGCTTATCAGCAGCTGGGACAGGTACCTGGTCTAAACGTCATGTGATACATATTCACATGTCTTTCAGGGACAGTGATCATCTTAGTTCTAATATATGGCTCTCTTCAGGTTACAGAAGGGCTGTGGTGCTGGCTGTAACAGTGGTGGAAACATTGAGGACTCAGACTGTGGAGGTGGCTCCACGTCCATCTCCACCAACCCAGCTGTTCACACCACCCAGAGCACACCGGCCTCCAGCCTTCCCCAGCCACACATCACCACGGTCCAGCCCTCCATGGGTAAGACCTGAAACCAAACACAGCTAATCGTACTGTCTGCTAAACCACTCCACTGTAGCTGCACAGCTTTTATTTACAGTGTTTAAGCTACAAATGGTTTTTCTTGCATTCCAGGTACAGACAACCCTCTAGGGCCAACCCCAAACTGGCCTCACCACCCCCAACCTCTTCCATTAGCTCTACTCAGCCAATCAGAGGGCAGGATGGAGGCGGGGCTGCTCACGTCCCTACAGCGTACATCCTCTATCCAGGGGCTGCTGGGCCAACAGTTGTCCAGCTCCCAGCTCTCCTTCAGCAGCTCTGTGGCTCCACCTTCTCTGCCAGGCCCAGAGCGCTTCTGCCCAGCGAGCCTTCTGGACAACTCGGGGCACAGAGCAGGCCAGCGGGCTGGCCTCAGCCAGGGCAGTGGCCTACACTATGAGAGCCACTTTGGCAAATGGAGTTTTTCAGGCAGGAAGGGCTTTAATGGACCAGCTGCAGTGGAGGGGGAAGGAGGAATGGTACAGACCATACGCACACACGTGAGTAGGCTGTTATTTAAATGGGGTTAATGGAGTTCAAACTCTGGCCTCTTTCTTCTAAATCATATTTTTTATATTTCTGACAAATGTAATATTTAACAGCAATGCTGTTCACTTTTTTTAATCTTCTAGCCTACTCCTCCTGCACCCTTACAAGAGGCCAGTCCAACACAGGACCCTCTGGGAGCTACTCAGACTTTTGACCCACACCTGCTGACCTCAGAGGACTCCCCTACTCCTCGAGAGGAATCCACAGAGCTGCCTTTACTTGAGCACCTGCGCTGAGTTTGCACTGGGAGACCCCAAGTGACATTCTCTGCAGTGAAAGCACACCGCGGTCAAACCGGAACTCATTCCAGCCTTTGATTCATATTCTGTCAGTCCTTGTTTAACTAACTCAGTGAAACCAAGATTTGTAAATCTGCTAATGGCCCACTGCAATACTTGATAGGTTCTGGTTGTATACACATGACCCTTTTTCTTTTTTGGCCAAAGGAGTTGGACATCTGATCGCATGCCGAGCTGATGCACGTCAGATCCTGAAATGATTTCAGCCAAAGTCAGCTTTCACCATGACTCATAAGGCCTGATGATGTAGTCGTTAACTTTTTTAGACAAAGGCACTCAGTGTCTCTATGGACAACCTTTTGGTTGCAACAGTAGTGACAGGCCAGAAAGGCCAGTGCAATTATAAGGGATTTTTTTTTTTTTTGTTTGAGGATTGTTTATTTTTCTATACTGGAGAACAGGGGATCACCTCTGACCTTTCCTCAATATCTGCAGCAGCAGCTTTTTTTTTTTTTTTTGCATAACCAATCAAAAGAAAAGTTCCTGCTGTATGTGCAGGTGAAGGAAATGTGGGAACCATTAACAGCCTTGTTTTGTTCCCCTCATCCTTTCTGGATCTACAGCTGTGTCACAGTATTTTTCAGTACATACTGAGCAATTTCAGGAGCCTCCACTTCTCTGCACATTACATATTCAACAAGAAAAACACATCCCATCAACATGTCATCTTTGTCCTCTGGCCTATTTCCTACAGAGGTGCCTGACAACATCAACACTCAGCAGTTCTGTCTTGGAGCAGGTTTCGGGGGGGGGGGGGGGGACAAACCTCCCTTCCAGCCCAGCCAACATGTGGTGCTTTTACCGCTAGTTTACAATCGGTTTAGTCCGGCATGTGGAATGACTTCAGACAGAGCTGGCGCCCATGGATCAGGATCAAGTGGAGGATGATTCTAACCTGAAAATAGTGTTGTGTTGGAGTGTTAGAAAAGTAAAGCCTTCTTTGTTTTACTGAGTCCTTTTTTGTTTTTACTTGAAGAATCCCAAATTCCTCAGTGTTTAAGGTGCATTGAGTTTTTTGTTTTTTTTTTTAAATTGGATGTTCCTCTCAATAGCAGTGACCCAGGCTGCTATTGTGTGGGGAACTGTTATGTGTTTTGTTTTTTGTTTTTTCTGCAGTATGACCCCTCCCATTACTATACTACTGCTTCTGCATCTCCTGCTACTACTAATATACCCACTACTACTGCTGTTTCTACAACAGTTAAATCCAGCGTTTTAGTTGGAGCTAAACAAAGCTGAATGAATACTGAAAAGAAAGGTGGAATATTTATTTGATAGATGTTGTCTTACAGATATCTTTAACGGGATTTGTCTTTATGGTGTGTTCTGATATACCGAATTGGAAATCTGCCTTCTGTCAACTGTACCCCCAGCCCTCCTCAATTTGTTTGGTGTCACCACATTCGTATCATCTCACTAATGGCTGTCCTGTATTTTTCATTATAATTTTTTTTTTGTGTGTATTATAACTGGAAGTATTCCTGAGAAGTCACTTTAAGTTGGTTTCTTTCCCATTCTTGCACTCTTTGTGTTCCACCACTGTGAAAAGCAAAACTAAAACACTGACTGAGGGTTGAGGTAGCTCATCTAACACACAGTAAGAAGCTGGCAGTCCAACCAAATTCCATCCCAAATGTTTCCCCAGCCCCTGCGTCTTCGTCCCCATGTGCCCCACTTGTTTTCAGCGGTTGAACAGTTCTGAAATAACCTGGTGCCATAGCATTAATCATTTTACTAGAGGACTGCTTCGTGCTAGTTTCCTTACCTAACAAATTCTTAGAAGACTGATCCCTTGGAAGCTTGAAAGGGCACCAGCGTTCTCAGGGTCTGTAACGGGAAAGAAATTGACGACTTCTGCAGGAAGACTTTTTGTCCTAAGGGATCAAAAAATAAATAAATAAATGTCACAGTTATGAAGCAGGTTAAATAATGGTCATACTGATGTTACAAAAAAAAAAGAAAAAAAAATCCCCCTTTTTATTCCCTTTTGTTATGTATGTATTGCCCACTGCATGCTGTTACAGCCACGCTTGCTGAATCACCCTCTTTATGGCACTGTTTATGCCACTTTCTGCTCCTTACAGCTGAACCCGTTTTTAAAAACCTTTTTAGCAGCCTTGAGATTTCTGACAGCCATGGCTGTGAAGGAGCTATGACAGGTGAAAAGTGTGTCAGTATCCCTCTCAAAACACGTCAGTAACTCCCTCGACTCAGGAAAAACACACTTTCTGATCAGTGCTGTTTTCAATTTTCCAAAGTATGTATCCAAAGCAACAGGGAGCTAGGGTGTCTTTTTTTTTTTTTTTTTTTTCCATTTGCTGGGATTGAAGAAAGCACAAATTAACGGACAGATCTGGGTGTCAAAAAGAAATTTCTTAATCTCTGAAATTATGTACAGCATGTTTCATATATAAATATGTATTTAAAATATAAATCTATTTTATTATTATTGGATTTTGGGGTTCTTTTACATTTAAAAACACTATGTTGAGGTTTAGGGGAGGAACTCTTGTGTTTACCCATCAGAGGGATGAGCTGCGTGGAGAGCGGCACTCTTCACATTGAAATGTGCAGTTTGGGAAGAATCAACTAATACTTCTTTTGCACAAAATGTATCATACACCATCCCACTTTATCGATTTGTTTTAGTTATTTTGGGAGGGGGAGCTTTTATTTAAGAACTTTAAGTTGACATTCAATGGTCTGTACAGTTTTTTATGTGATTTTTTTTTCTCCTATTTAAATTAAAGGTTTTTGTGTCTGTTTGCAAATCGGCTGCTGTTGAGTGATTTCATTTCCCTTTACTCTGTCCTCTAGGTTTCTGGTAATTTGGAGACTTAACACTTTGACTTATTTTGTACGTTTTTTTCAAACTTTAGTGTATTTTTAAACACTATAGTAGGTCTACAGTGGTATATCCAGTGCTCTTTAATCTAATGATTCAGTAGTGTGCTGTGGATTAGCTAAATTAATGTCAAAAAGTGGCATAACCTCTGAGTTTATAATAACTGTTAATTAATCTAAACTACACTCAGTTGGCAGTTTAAGTCCAAATTGTAATAGGTATTGAGTCAAAGTTAAAATTATTTTGGAATATGTAGTTCTCTTTCATAGCATTTTCTTTTATGTCTAACACCTTCAAAGACATTAGCAGATCCTACTGCACTGTGCCAGCCAGGATTGACTGGAGCTACGACCGGCAGTCTTTTAAAAGCCTCTTCTCACTGTGAGCAGAAATTCCAACACCTGTCAATCCTGAACCAGCATTAACTGTCCAATGACATGAGATTCAGGGATTTAGTTGTCTCTATTGCTGCTAAGGCATTTTATTGCATATTACACTAATACTACTATTTTTCATGACATTTTATTCCTCCATTCATTATCTATACCTGCTTGTTCCTATTTAGGCTCACAGGGATCTGCTGGAGTCTATGACATTCTATAAGTCATAATTTTCAGGTAGGATTATATTAAGGCATAATTTTCACCACATACTATAAACTAAAGCATATTTTGCATGTCGTAGTGTAGTAGAGTTTTCATATAATTTTCACCAAATACTATGCTAAGGCATGATTCTTATGATAGGCATTAAAATGCATAATTTTCATAACATAACTCGAATTACTGCCATTATGGTTCTGCCAACCAGCCCAATTACACATCACATGCCTCACTATCTGTAAAACACCACTGACTATGAGACTTCCCACATTGAATAAATTCCCTGAAGGCATCCCTGAGATATCACGTTCAAAAATATGCGACAAAAAGATCATTCCTGCAGCTGCAGTCATAGTATGGAGCCATAACAATGACAGTGGATCTTTGTGTTAAAAATCACACTTGGAGCTAAAACAGAAGATTGGTATTGAATCATTTGTACTGAAAAAGAAAACTTTGACTTTGATAAAGCTGTTGATACTAAAATAAATTACAATCTTTACAATTTTTGTTGTAATTTATTTATTTATTTTTCCAAAGCCAAAGTTTTTTGTTTTTTTCAGTTTCACTCCAGTGTCACTGTTTGGAGGGGAGGGCTCTGAGGCCTGGGGCCAAGATGAGCATAATATTCAGCAGCTGCTGAATGTGGTGCAACATTTAATAAAAATAATAATAATTATTATTATTTTACTTGGGAGTTGGCAGAGACCAAAAACAGCTGAGAGACTTACGTTCCTCAAGTCTAATCACAGTAAGAAAAATCAACTCCACATAATTATCACAAACGTGTGACAAATGTGTCACTGACACTTCTCAGGGGACATCCACCAGTTTCACACTCTCTCACACACACGCGCGCGCGCACACACACACACACACACACACACCGTCTGTTCAGGTGTTTGATTCACTTTCAGTTCAGTTTGTTTACACAGTACAGAAATCTGGCTGAGTTTATTAGCCAACCTAAAGTTTGAGAGTCCAGAGTGAGGACCTCAGTCTAAAGCGCCTCTCCGCAGTTTCCCTTAGACCTGTCACCGTCCCCCTAAAAACCCCCACAGACACTGTGTCTGCTCCTCGACCATATAAATCATATAAACCAGAAGTTAACACAACTGGAGCTTTTGATAAAAACCTCATGAAAATAAAGACTGACTCCTGTTACTGAACTGGTCTAAATCTCTGTTAGTGCATGATTTGATAAGTGACTTCCTCTGTCTGAATGAAACCTGGCTGCAGCAGCATGAATGTGTCAGTCTGAATGAATCAGGCAGAGGTGGAGCAGTAGTTTCTGTTACTGTGCACCGTCCACCTGTCCCTTTATCAGGGTTAATAACTGAGTCTCTGCGTCCTGGTCCTCACTCTGGACTGTCAGACTTTAGGTTGGCTAATAAACTCAGACTTCTAGAGATGGGTGTCCCTCACTATCAGACCAGGTTTTCTTCAGAAAGTGGCCCACTTGTCTATGAAGCTCACATCGTTTACAGACAGCCAGAGACCGAACAACATGTGGCTAAACATGTGGTCCATGGTCAGACTGGGGGAGGGGTCCAGAGAAAACTAGTCTGAGTGTTTTAGCAAAGTTACAAACTGACTCTACATTCATTTCACGTGTCTCTGCTGCCAATAAGAACAACAATCTTACCTCATTAACGATCAGTCTCGGTCAGCAGCTCCAAACCGGATCCGATGTGGTCCCAGGGAAACATCTGACTGCAAACGTGGACAGGCAGGTGAGGAGCCGCGTCCAGCTAACAGGCTCCACACCCGCTAACGGGGCTGGGCTCGCTGGATGGTCTTGGTGCTCCCCAACACTAGCAGACCCTTAACACTCATTACAGATCTCCTTCTGACCAAAGGAGGCAGGGGAACAACTAAACACGTGGCCACGCTAGCAGCTAGCTGAGCTAACTGTTGGCTAACGAGCCAGAAGTTACGGCTTAAGTCTGGAAATAACTGGACAAGAAAACAACAACACTTGACTAGTGCAGGACTGTGTGTGTATGTATGTGTGTGTGTATTTCTGAGTTAGGTTGTTGTTAGTTTTATCTGAGTCGGACTGGAGCTAACTAACCTGTGAACGAGCCGCACAACACGCTAACAACAGGAAGTGAACTCGCCTAACCAGGAAGCAGTGAAGTGAATATTTTGTCAGACATCTCTACATTTCATAAACAATGGTCTCTGATCTACAAACTCACATCTGTATCATCTGGAACAATGAAGATATACTGCATATGAAGAAATCTTTATACTACAACCGCCGGAAACAAAATACCATAGTCTTTTTTAGAGCTTGCTATTTAACTACATGTTATTCCTCCTGGTGTCTGTGTGATTATGAGCACTTGTTTTGGTTGTGTGACTATACAAAGACAGTCATGTATATTTTGTGATTAATCTCATTTTGCTTCTCGCTAAATTTCATCTATATAAATCTAAATGTAATGGACACAAACCCGCTTTTGTTTTTTAGAAATTTGTTTTTCATTTCTTTTATTTATTTTTTATGACCCTCTGTATTAATAATAAATAATAATTTTTAAAGTTTGAGGAATTTAGAGTTGATAAAGTGTTGGGGTTTGAGGTAAAGGCTTTACAGTGCCAGCCAGTAAAGACAGAAGATAAAAGTAACGTGACCTGCCTTATTGTGAAATTCTTGTTAGATGATTAAAGCCAGAGCATCTCAATTACCCTATTTTTTATAATGCAGGTTTAACAGCCTCTAAAATTGGAAGGAACTGGAGAGAAGCTTGAAAGTATCTCGCTGAGCCTTATAAATAAAACACCACACCTCTCAGAACCTGGACATTTATTGCGGTAAAAATCCATTATCGAGATGAAACAAAGTGTTTTGGAAGCCTTTAGTCTGATGCCTGGGACGGACAACTTCTTTTAAATTCCTGTGGATGATGTTGAGACATCAAACAAACGAGCGCTTCATCAGGGACGCAGTGTACCGTATCTCATTGTAACACACGTCCTCCTCTTCTTTCCCCTCCCTCCACCTGCCGTTCTGTCCCGTGCGATGGAGCCACACCATGAGCACCAGCAACGCCAGCAACACCAAGCTCATGGACAGGGTCAGCAGCACACCCTGCAGGATGCCTGAGGAACCGCCGGGGGCTGCAGAGAAAGACAACATTTGTCATTGCAAGGATTTGACAAATAGACAAGCACGCAGGCGGCTGTAGCGAGGGGAGGCAGAGAGGATTATGGGTGAACACAGAGGCCCTCACTGCTGTAGATGGACAGGTTGACGTAGCAGTTCTCCGTTCCCAGGAGGTTAGTAGCAGAGCAGCGATACAGGCCGGACGTCTGGGAGGTCACGTTGACAATTTGGACGGAGCCTGACAGATCCCCTTAGACAGAGAGAAGAGACACATTAATGACACTGACTTAATTAAAATGCAGGAAAAAACAAAACAAAATGATGAGTATAATAATGTCAATGACAAATCACGGTTAGAGGAACACAAGGACTGTTACTCATGCTGTGAAAACACTTATTTAATATCTGCTCTCACATTTAATAAAACCAATCTGATGATGATGCTTCAGCTTAGGCAGGGGAAGGGTCTTTACTGTAAGACGCTATCTGGTTTTATTATGGGACATGAAGGATCCAGCATTTTTAGATTTAGCTTAAGTAGAACCTGAAGGTCAGCCTTTAGATTTAAATCTTTTTTATTTCGAATCTGTCTGTGCAGGAGCTTTGTCACATTATTTTCCCAGTGAATAATGTGACACTTAAAAAACTCCCACCTAATCTTTTCATGCACAATCAAATTCAATTGTCTCATCCCTGACATTTTTTTTGTTGTTATCTACGATGATGAGCTCATGTCAGATGACTGTGATTCTGCCAAAGGGTAACACTTGTACTTTGTGTCTGTGCGGGACTGACCCTGCATGTTGATTGGAAGTGAGATTTCCTCTGGATTCAGTTTATCCCAGCGGATCTCTGGAATGGGTACGCCCTCCGCCACCGAGCAGGACAGCGTGACACTTCCTCCCATATCAGTATGTCCATCCCACTGACACACAGGCAGCGAAGGCGGCGCTACAAACAAAAACCACTACATGCATAAGTAAAAGGATGTACTGCAGTGGAAGGGTGCAGAAATGGACAAATATGTGAGACACCCACCCAGAACACTGAGCACCAGTTCTCCTATGCCAGGGTCGGCTGGGTCTGGAGGGTTATTCACCATGCAGCGGTAAATACCAGCATCTGATACACGCGTGTCATTCAGGATGATATCTGCACTCCAGGGTATACCTGCATATTGTTGACATAAAAAAAAAAAAAAAATCATGTTTAGAGCCTGTCTTCAATTTCAAAGTGTTTGATTCATTATGAAAATGAATTTGTGTGGCTGCAAAGGGAGTCATAAAACAGAAGGCATAAATGTTTTCGACGTTTTACTCTAAATTATCATTAGAAGTGAAGCAAATTCAGATAAAAAGGGGGTTTACATTTAGTATAATACCTGTGAAACCCACCCTTCCAATGAGGGAGGGGTCTTCAATCACCTGTCCATGGTCATACACAATCACCTGGAAATGAATCAACCATAAGAAGCAGGTTAAAGCTTAAAATATGTTGCTGGGTTTCATAGAATGAATTGCATCAGGCTGTTTTCTGGGTCTCACCAGCTCATAATGAGATATATGTAAACATCTCTGTGGTCTGACTAATGGTGTGTGTGGGAGCATGTCTGTGTGGGGTTGAGACCTGTAGCGGGGTTTCTGGACTGGAGAACGGAGCCAGGGTCCAGATAATGTTGAGTCTGGAGAGGGGGCTGGAGGTGAAGAAGGAGCAGGGCAGGACAACGAAGTCGCCTTGAATCACCTCCAGACTGGACTCCCTCATGGTCACCCTGAGTGCAACTATGTCGATTAACAAGGTAGGAAACAATGAGACAAGTTATTTCTTACATTTTGTCCTGTGTCAGCTGTTGATATTCTGCTTATAACTTCCCTAGTTTTCATGTTGACGTGCAGACTACACCAATCCTCCCTCTCCTGCTTCATTACTGAAATAATGAACCCCCCCCCCCCGTCTCTATCATCCCCAGGCCTTTTGTGTATGTGTGGGAATTCAGCGTGTGTATTAGTTGTTAATTACACTTGACAGCTCTGAGGGTGAGCCCAACTGATCACAGCCTGAGTAGAACAACAAGCCACTTCACTGGGATGTGGAGCATTGTTTCCATGTACCAGTTCTAAATGTCTATAGAGTTTGTCCACTTTAGACTCAGTAATGACAAAGGGGCTGCTTTTTTTAAGGAAGTTTTAGGGTTTTAGGAAGCTGTTTGATTTTATAACTAATCAAAGCCCTTATTACAAAAATGATACATTTTAATTTGATGTGATCAAAAAAAAAAAAAATCTGCAACCTCGGTCAAATATATCTGTCCATATTTCTATCAGTTTACTTTTAACACCACATTTCAATAATCAAATCATCACAAAATAAATACTCAACTGGTTCATAAAAAAAAAATCCATATGAGTGAGTGGAGAAAAGAAGCAGTAAAGATCCATCAAAACTTGAAGAGTGAACCGTGTGCACCAAATTATCAGAATTTTTCATCGTGTCATCTTGAATTTGTTGTCAAAGCTTAAAACAGTAGACAGGCCCACTCACCATTCTCCAGAGCAGTGAAACACACACACAAGGTCCAAAGAATCCATCTTCCAGAAGAGCCCATAGCTGAGAGGAAACAGACAGAGGCAGCCCTCTCTCTGCTGTGCACAAACTGATGGCCAAAAAACCTAGGCATGCATAACTAATCTATTGAGCGATGTAAGCAACCCCACCCGCCATTATTTCCACTCTCACTTTATTCTGTCACATTATATAATTAATGCAATTATTTAATTATAATTAAATATTACTATTCCAAGCAAAACTGATGGGGAATGGATGAGGTAAAAACATCTGCTTAGATTTGATGAAAACTGACTAAGATTCCATGTAAAGTACCAAAGAAAAAAAAATTATTAAAAAAGAAAAAAACTATTTCCCCCTAGAAATCTGAGGAAACAAGAAAATAAAATGTTACTTGGTGTACAGTGATTTATGGATTCAAAGCAGTGGGAAATCTGAGATTGTGAAGAAATATTCAAAGATTATTTCTGACACTTGCAGCTAATCATCTGGTGATAAGGACATCAACCACTTCTAACCTATGGGCTAAACAAAATGCCGTCATTGCTGCTTTCTGATGGATTTGCATAAAATGTGTTAGTCATTCATGACTCGTGATTTGATGTGTCTGCCAAGTGTATAACCCAAATGTTTGAGCTGACTCCGAGTGACTGCACCAGCCACAGCTAAATGTCACTGACAGGTGGCTGATGGTTATGCCACAGGTGCCCAAAAACAGACCAGAAAAAAAAAAACCAAAAAAAAAACATATGTCCGATTTACCAACGTAACATACGAAACATGAGTGAACAGCTTTAACTTTTGAGAATTTAGAGGATTTGGTTTCTTGATGAATGAATATAGTTGCACCTTTGGAAAGTTTAGTAGACAAGTAGTAGTTTTGTTGATAAAGCCGAGGAAAGTTGGGCTGGGAAACGAAGCAATAAAGAAAAATCACAGCAGCTGAAAACTCTAAGTCAGACTGAACCAAAAGCAGTTTCTCGACATGAACACAGCACAGCAACATGTGACCTTTTCAAAGTTTTCAAATTTGACCTTTTATTGTGTCATCTCAATGAAGTCAGTACCTCCCTGATACTGATACACACTGGTTTGCTTCCCCACGTGCAGGTTGTTCAAACTTCTCTCACCTCCCTTCCCATTCTTTCATTTAAATATGTTGCTGTGGTGGTTTTCTATATGGCTGATTTAGGAAAAAAAAAAAGAGACTAAAAATATAAGTACAGCAGTTACAGGGCTAATTCAGTGTACAAATCAAGAAAACACTAATGAAGGAGGCAGTCTGGGCCCGTTTTCAGGAGCAGTGGATTTTTTTTTCATTACATGTGTGGGTCTACATTAATCAGCAGTGATAGCTGACAGATACGCGAGAAATCAAGGAGATGTACAAGTAGGCTGAAAAAAAAAACATCAGGTTAATTTGGGCTCTTACAATAAGTCAAATTATAAAAATCCAAACTAAACAGCCTATGGCACAAGGTTGGCTCATCCCAATTTATTCAAATACCAAATGCCATCCAGCACCAGTTTTGTGCGTTCCAGCTGTGATATACAGATTATTTCAAAATGTAAGTGCTTTAACTCTGGGAATAGAAAATAAAACATCCTCACTGAAGAGAGAAAATTGGCAAAACTGTTGAGTATTTCCTATTGGAGCATTTGTTGTCATTTGGTTCATTTGTTCATTCGGGGTTGTACAGAGCTTCGGTTATTTCAACCAAACAAACCACCATATATATATATATGTATGTATGTATATTACATCAGTGTCGCACAGTGAAAAATATACACACTGCAGCATCAGCCCATAGAGAAAATACTAAATATTTAAATGTGTGCGTGAGACCACTGAACAGGGACAGGTGTGTGTGTGTGTGTAGATCTAGACTGTGTGTCTCAAAGGTAACATTAGCTCCATCCTCGCCTGCATGCAAAGATCACAACCCTTTATTCAAAAGACTGGAACCCACAGATTAGCTGCAATTCCCATTTCATCACAATCACGCAATATTACAGATAAAAGTGTGTAGAGACACACACACACAATATATATATATATATATATATAAATGCTCGCTGATTGGACTTGTAACACTTCCCTTTGTAAAACATTGTTTCAGTGGCATATGGCCAGTTCTGATTCTAGGATAGATACTTATACCTATTTCGGGCTTGTCATCAGATGGGACCTCAATAAATAAAATATAAGTGAAAGAGAGTAAGAGGAGAGAAAGACAGAAAGGAGAGAGAGACAGAGATGGTGAGACAGACAGGTAAGCGGAGTGAGATTGTCTCTTCTCCATCAGGTTAACCAGGAGTGACCTTATGGCAGGCCGGACCAATCACAGGAGGATCCGCACCGGTTTAGACCAAGTAGATCACTTCAGCGAGAGGCCTCGGCCTGTTGTTGTGGTTGTAATGGCAGTGCAGTCTGATCACAACAGCATAGTGACGGGTTTCTCCAGGAACTTGCGGAACTCTGCGAGCCACTGCGCACCGACCGCCCCGTCCACCACCCTGTGGTCGCAGCTCAGCGTCACCGACATCATGCTGGCTACGTCGAACCTGTGAAACCCAAAAGCACGCCGCATTAAATCTGAATTCTGAAATGACATTTGTGCTGCTTGATATAAATGTTTGTAGTCACAGTGCTGACCCTTTCTCATTATCCGCGGGCAACAGCCGTTTCTCTGAGCCTCCTACAGCGAGGATACAGGCCTGAGGGGGGTTGATGATCGCCGAGAAGTTCTTGATGCCAAACATACCCAAATTAGAGATGGTGAAGGTTCCTCCCTGATGGAATAAAGCACATTGAAGAGGAACATTTCAACTTGTTGGTTCACCAAGGACAGATGTATCCCAAACTCTTGAAACTGAAAAAGTACTGGGTGTGTAATGTACCTGGAACTCGTGTGGCTGCAGTTTGCCTTCTCTTGCTTTGGCAGCAAGAGCCGAAACATCAGAGCTGATGGCAGCCAGTCCTTTGATGTGGGCGTTAAATACTATGGGTGTGATCAGGCCGTTGGCTGTGCTCACTGCTACACTCACATCCACCACATGATTCCTGGCAGAATTAGAAGAAGTCTTTGATAATGGTAGTACAGATATTTGATCAGTGTGATGGCATTTCTGAACTGAGAAGAGTTGAGGGCAGCAGGGCGGTAAGCACCGTTGCCTCACAGGAAAAAGGTTCTGGGTCCAACCATGAGTGTGAGTGAGTGTTTGTCTCTTTGTGTCAGCCCTGTGACAGACAGGCGATCTGTCCAGGGTGTATCAGGTTCTCACCCAGTGTCTGCTGGAAGTGAGAAAGTATCTGCTCTTTGATTGCCCTCTACTGGCACAACAGAGCAGCTACACTTTTAGAGCCCAGAATCTGAGAAAAACATCCCTGTATTATTCTACCTACAGTGCTTCTTCTTCTTTGGGTCCTCCTCCCTTGCTGATCTTGTTCTTTACACATCTGATTTAGCATTGCTAATGTGCCTATAAGTAAAAATCACAACTTTTTTTTTATCTATTTATCTGGGTGTTACCATGGAAACAAGTGACAGATTCTCTACTATGACCAGGTCATATCTGTAAGCAAAAGACCACATATTTCCTGTTTACTACACAACAGGCACCAACATGTGCATGTTATTATTATTATTTTTTTTTAAAGTATGAGCTTGTATTTGTCTTCGTGTTTACTCACTGGCGGATGACTGTGTCCATCCAGGAGGAGTTGCACTCAGGAACTTTCAGGCAGGCCAGAGCGCTGGCTTTGATGATGAAGTCATTTACACTAAGTTTAATATTCTGGGCTTTCACTTCCTGTGTAGAGGAGGTGGGTTTGTTTAAAGAAGCACAAGAAATAAAATTCTTTTTTTCCCCGTTAACACTTTGAAGCAAAGACTCACCTCGTTGAGCTCTTTCCGAATCTCAAGCACTTGGTCCATGTTGACATCTACCGACAGATAATAGTGGGGGATGGTTTGCTTAGACTGCATCAATCTCTGAGCAATGACCTGCGGGAGAGACAGATATATGCACTTCAGTTTTGATCCTTAGTTCATCACAGAGAGGAATGAGTTAAGTTAGTCGAGTCTGTGCCGTGAAGTGTCTTCATGACACAGTGAGGAAAAACTGGTAGAGGGTTCAGGCGTGTGTTTGCTCTCACCTTGCGGATGTTGCTGATAGGGATGTCTGTGAAGGTCCCAGCTGTTGCAGCAGGTGCAGGAGCAGCTCGAGCTGCGACTGGAGTGGGAGCAGCAGCTGCAGCCTGCCAAAAAAAAAGTCCCCACCTGCCTTAGTTTGCATCAAAATGAATCACAACAAAACCTTAAGGCACAAACAGCATCAACCAAAATTATGATACTGCTCATAAAGTGTAGTAAAATCTATAGTTGTAATGATTTTGCCAGTGTTGAGAAAAACCTTTTAGCCAAATGTAACATATTAAGATCTTAAAAGACGAAAAACACAAATTCTATATGAACCTGAACATTTGGACATGTTAGAAAAAGGAGACTATCAAATTTTCACACGTCAAATTTATCATTTTCTACAACAGGACTATTCATTTGGAGTCAGTACAGAAAATGTTGGGGGTTTCACTTACAGGTGCAGCTTTCAGTGGAACAAAGCTTTCAATATCTTTCCTGGTGACACGTCCATCAGGACCAGAACCTGAACAGAAATCAGCTCCATGTGTCAAATTCTCTCTCAAGCTCTGTAATTATTATTTCACTAGTAAAGACGAACTGTTCTTCCAGAAATCACCTCAGTCACTTACCGCTAACCTGTGCCAGGTCAATTCCTTTCTCAGCTGCAAGTTTCTTGGCGAGCGGGCTGGCAAAAACACGCCCTTTCCTGGGTGCTGCTGGAGCAGCAGCTGCAGGAGTGGGTGCTGCAGCAGCTGGAGCGGCTGCCTACAAAATAACACACAAGCATCTGAGATCATGCTGTAACCATTCATTGTGTTTGAGTACAATGTTCAGTTTTTTTCAAAAGTAAAAGCTTGATGAGCAGCTCACTGGTGCTGGTACTGGAGCTGGAGGAGGTGTAGAAACCTCTGCCACCCCTGTCTCCACATAGTCCTTGAAGGCAGAGATGTCACTTTCTTTCTCTACAATGATGCAGAGTGGCATACCCAGCGGAACGTCCCGAGTTCCCTCCGCCACCAGGATTTTGGCCAGATATCCCTCCTCCTGCACCTCAAAGCCTGCAAACCAACACATGTAAGGGACATGTTTAGTGTTATGCTGCCATCGTGTGTTTCAGGATACCGGACACTTACATAGTATTTTCCATGTAGGGGATATTTAAGATTTGTTAAAACATGAGGGCAAAGGATGCCACAACAAAATGAAGGCAAGAATGTACCAGATGTTAAATATCGCTGTACTTCTCAGCAGTGAGGTGTTAAACTCATTTTTGATTTACCAATGGTTGCCTTGTCAGTCTCAATCTCAGCCAGCAGATCCCCTTCACTCAGCTTCTCTCCGACCTTCTTCTCCCAGCGCTGCACTGTCCCCATCGTCATGGTGGGAGAGAGGGCAGGAAGTGTGATCTGTAAAGCCCACATCAAACACGGACAAACCTTAGCACTCATGGCACTCTGTAGCACAGCTTCTAGTCTGGTCACTTCAAGGCTCCAGGTTAACTGAAGTCCTGAGAACTGAGAGCTTGCTCCAGTGTGTTGTCAACACACCTGACTGTACTTCATGTGAAAATCCACTTACTTTCATGTGGGTGGGGTAAGAGCTGCCCGGGGCTGCAGGAGGCGGAGGAGGAGCAGCAGCAGCAGTAGGAGGTGGAGGAGGAGCAGAGGCGGATGGTGATGGAGCAGCACCAGCTGCTTTAATTGAGTCTAACGTTACGTCTTTAAAGGCTGGGATCAGGTCAGGGCTGCAGGGAAAATATACACATGGATATTAGATATCACATATATTACACCATTTACACAAAGCTCAACTTTTTCACCATTTTACACAAAGGTTCGGTGACAGTTTGAAAATTACTTAAAATTAGATGCTGAAAAAGTAAGGCACTGGCTTGTAAAACATAGGAAGTGGCTAATTCTTTTCTTAAAATACTTTTTCGTTCAGTTTATTTTGCGTGGAGACGAATCAAACACTACATTACTCTGTAAGTCTCCCTGTACTCTCATAAAATCCTCCAGCAGACACTAACTTGTCAACCGTGATGCAGATAACAGATCCGATGTTGACATCTCTGGTCCCTTCAGGAACCAGGATCTTCGCCAGGTAGCATTCCTCCAGCATCTCAAAACCTACGGTGGCTTTATCGGTCTCTACCTACACCAGAGAGAAACAATAAAAAAACAAAACAAAAACTGAGTATACAGTTATGATTCCCTATGATGACATGCAAACACAAACACACAACTGGCTTCTAACCTCTGCTATAAGATCACCCTCTGCAATTTTTTCTCCTTCCTTCTTCTCCCAGCGAGCGATCGTTCCAGTCTGCATTGTTGGTGACAGTGCAGGAAGCTCTACCTGAAGAACAGCAAATAAAAGAATGAATGAGTGATGAGAACATGCTATATTTAACTTGGTGGCCAGGCCATGTAAGTCAAAAGTGCCAAAGGACAGCACAACAACTCAGGGTTCATGACAGAACTTTGAAAATCCTGCCAAATGTGGGATGATGTAAGTGCAGTTGCTACATCACCATCTCATCTCTTGCTTAATAAATGGCCAACAAACAGATGCATTATATCACATCTGTGATGTTATTGGTGAGCTCTCAAGGTCATCGAACATCTGATGGCAGGTGTACAGAAGTGTGGCCAGTGGAGAGAGTAATGTTGGCTGGGGGAGGAGTTACCAAACAGATCTAGATTAGGCAAAAGGAAAACTTCAGCACTTAACACCTGAGAAGATTTGTATTAATTGTTGGGAAGGAACATAATTGTTACTTTTTGTTTTTTAAGGTTCTCCTGGTTTTACAGCTGTGCTCATTTTTCCAGCTGTGAGGATCCAGCCATTATCTATATCCCTATTTAGGGTCCCAGGGATCAGCTGGAGCCTATCCCAGCTCTCTTTGGGTGAAAGGCAGGGGTACACCCTGGACAGGTCACCAGTCCATCACAGGGCCACATAGAGACAAACAACCTCACACACTCACACTCACTCCTATGGGCAATTTAGAGTCACCAATCAACCTGACATACATGTTTTTGGACTGTGGGAGGAAACCAGAGTACCTGGAGAAAACCCACACAAGCACAGGGAGAGCATGCAAACTCCACACAGAAAGGCCCCTGACAAGTTTCAAACCAGGAACCTTCATGCAGTGAAGCAAGTGTTAACCACTAATGCACCGTTCTACACAACACAAATCTTGGAGCACTGAAAGAGCGAATGACTGGACAGACTTGTGTGGCACTAAAGGCTGGTTTTACTGCTGCATGGGGAGACTTTCTAACTCACATGACATTAAAATGACATTTCACTGCTCTGACTTTGAAGGTAAGAAATATTGTTTGTAAAAACTCATCTGCAGCAGCTGTTCCACTCCGTGTTTAGCATTTCAATGAGTGGCAGCAGCTGCTCGGTCACAGAGTGAGCTACAAACAGGAGGTCATGCTAGCTGTTACCGTGAGCCTCGGTGCTATAGCAACCTGGACACCGGTTAGGCGACGTTTAATGTTACCGTACCTTCTGGTGCGGCGGCAGACTGTAGAGACGCTGGCTCTGACGGCTCCCTGTCAGCTGGGGACACCGCAGCAGGGTCGCTCTGTTGCTGAAGCCGGAGCCCAAGCACACGGCCCGGGACGCCGCACCGCAGTGAAGCCGCCTCAGACAACCGGTTCCGGGTACGGAGCGGGAACCGAGCACGGGAGGCCCGGTCGGCAGGGCACGGGGACAGGTGAGCCCGGTGGACGGCCTGAGCCGCAGGATCAGACGAAGCATTTCGCAGCGGTCGAAGCAGGATACGGAGGTGTTGAATAATGTGTTTACCTCACACCGGCATCAGAGTCAGGCTGGCCCCGAGTATCTCTGTGCCCCAAGACTGGATCCTCACTTTCTAATGACCTCCTCCAAACACAACGCTTTACGGCTCTCCTCCCTGTCCTGCCGTCCCGTCGAACAGGCTGTCGTAAACGGCGAGCTTTCAAATTCCAATCACCAAATAACCTTAACTCTGAATAAAACTAAAGTCCTGATCAAACTAATGAACTCGGGAGGATATGTATGAAAATCCTAATGGGTCAAACCAAAAATTTTATTAGAGCTGCAAGGTTGCTGCAGTTCCATCGGTGACCACATAGAGGCGGTACAGTAACACATGGGCAGTCAGTGGAGCTGTAATAAACTGCACACTCTATGTTGGCCATTCATTAAAACCCCTTAACAATTAAGTACCTTTAAGTTTTCACATTATGTAGCTATATACACTACTTTCTGGAGCTGCAATAAATAACTATTTTAATGATAAAGTAATAGTTTGAAGTTATTTTTTTAAGAAATACATGCAATAGTTTTTAGCTTCTCAAATACGAAAATTTGTTGGTTTCCGTCATTTTCTACTATTATGGAATTTTAATGTTGTTCTCTGGTGGTGAAATAATCCACAACAATGTGTGTGCACATATATTAATAAAGTGACAGTACACTATCTGTCAGCTGTACTTACCCAGCCTAGGCCAGCCCCTACTTCTGAGACTGTACTTAACAGGTGACGCTGTACATCCATCAAAAAAACTGGAAAAATGACATCTTTTTAAAAACAAAGATCAAATTTTATTTCAAAATATGTCTTTCTAAGATTCATCAAAGGCCATTTTTATTTTCTAGACTATATCCATGTTTTAATAAAAAACAAACAAACAAAAACTGTAAACAAAACAAATGTTAAATAACCATCTCAACAGCAAATTGTACAATTTACAGTACAGGCAGTTATGGCACTCAGATGGACCTCGTTTAAAAGTAGACTGATCCATATTTCTCTCAGCGGGTTAGTAAAAGCAAATACATTGATGCTGAATGGGGAGATGTCCATGCACACGGGCACGGGCACGGGCACACGCGCGCGCGCACACACACACACACACACACACACACTCTCTCCTTGTGGAGGCTTTACATTGACATACATTCATTTCCTGGAGCGTTAAGTCTAACCTGAACACCACTACTTGCCTAGCCCTAATCTTAAACCAAACTGTCACTCTAAAATTCTGTGATTTACATTGTGGGGATCAGCCTCTGGAGTCTGGAGGAAGGCCTGAATCCCCGCAATGTGAATAATACAAGGCACACACATTCACGTCAATAAATAGTGGGATGGCCCTTTGTTACTGGTCTCCTTTAAAACATCTGATGTCCAATTCACATCCACAGCCTCTTTTTAACAAATGAATCTTTCCTTAAACAAATAAGAGTCACACATTTTAAATATTAAGGACATGGAGAAAACTGCACAAAACATTTTATAACGTAAACAAAATAACTGTGTTTACCTGCATACCTACATGAAGTCACAGCGTCCTTTCTATCAGTGACAGTAGTTCAATATGAGCGAGTTCTGTTCATATGCTGGTGAGCTACAGACATTTGACATAACTACATGACCTTCGTCCTGACCTGTTTAATGCTAATCTTAATGAATCTATTGTATGTGGTTATCAGGTCAATGTATTTGTCAGCAGTATGTCACATTTTGGAAAAATCTCATGCAGCATGAAAATAAAATGAACAAATCTTGTACAAGTCCTGTTTGACTTTTTTCTACCCTCTCGAAATACATTTGCAATATAAAAGTTGTATTTATTTCTAACCCAGATTTTGTTTCCAACGTCTTGCTATGGTAAATAATACTGTACTGTATATTCACATCATATTCACAATACAGGTTAAAATGTACCTGGACAAAAGGACTATGTCTATATGCAGTACAGCATGTAGTCTAGTGGTATGTCTTTAATATTGCTGCACAATGAATAAAAAATGATAGTAAACCCTTAAAAATTACTTTAATTGATCTGTAATATCTCATACAAACTTCTAGCCTCAACTAGAGGTAAAACAATTACACTAAAGTGGTTTTATAAACACTTCATTTAAAATAATGTCTCTGACTGATGCTAAAGTTACAGTCTGGTAATAATGAGCGCATGATGGAAACAGCTTTCCCTTTTGAGGCACTGTTTTACAATATTCGTCAGTCACAGATTTGTGGTTTCCAGAACAATCAGGGCTATCGATGTGGTTTAGTGTCAGCTGGCAAACCTGATTAAGTCGAATCTTAAAACATGCTCATTTGTGCCTTTGTTCTGAACAGTTGCCTCGATGTGCCTCTGGGATCAGAGTAAACAAGATGTCATGGTCCGTCAGTTTGAAGCTACATTGGTCTAAGACACAAAAGATAACGAGTTGTTCACCACAGAGAGTCAGGAAATCAAAGAGAGAGAGAAAGAGAATTAAGATGTTGTTACCTTTCCTCACCACGGTCCTCTTCCAGCCAGGCCACTATTTTTCCTTCCCACCCTGGAACAATCGCTCCATCCAAGAACACCTGCACACATGTAAAGAGATATTATCTCCATTTATAATTATTCTGCTCTTACCTCAAACTATATTTACATACTATTTAAATATATGTTGTTGTTTTTTTTTGTTTTTTTTTTACATTTTTGCAAGGAACAACGAACTGTGAATCGAATGCAGCACAAAACAAGCAGTGTTTCTGCAGGGTTCAGCCAGTTAAATATAATTCTTAACATATCTAATAAGTAAACGGACCCAGAAATCTTTCTCATACCTCTTCCTTCACAGTGCCAAACTCCGGGTCTAAGGCCTTAAAGTGGTACCTGTAGTTTCCCTCTCGATCCACAGCCACCTTAACATCCTTGAGCGTTACCTCACCCAGCCTGTACAAAGTGTAGAAAAAGATTCACTCATATTGGTGCCTTGTGACATCTTTTTTCTTTCCTTTATACCTTTGGCCTTCTATCTTAAATGTACCTCTTCGCTATAGTGATCATCGAAGGTGTTGGGGATTTTCCAGTAAAATAAAGGATTTTGGTTGACACTGAAGAAGCACTGTGGGATTGACAGGCCTCTGTAATAAACAGAAACATAGTTAGTAACAAAACAATTTTCATGCTGCACAATTTATTCTAAATCTGTTTATATACTTTATGTGTGCATGCGTATTATGGGAGTGCACATTTGAACATCTTACTTGTAGAAGGCCAGGAGTTAGAGTCTGTTTGCTGACCCTTGCGTTTTGGAGATTTCCCCCGTCCCTGCAGTTGAATCTGATGGTTACTTTATATGAATAATTCCTAAACCTTTTCATCTCCTATTCTGTATACCTTTGGATACCAGCCTCTCCTGATTTTAAATTTCTACATTTTATAATAAGTAACAATCAAAGAAGGTTTTATAGTAGAATTCAGTTTTTGTGGTTTATTCTTTAATGCTTTAAATTAATCAATTACACAGTCCAATAAGATTTAGCAGCTAAATAATGTAACAAGTCAGTATTTATAATTCAATCTCTGCTATAGTTCTAAACCCCTGATCTCAGATAAACAACAAACTCCATCATGAGTTCATGTGACACCACACAGCTTTGGCTGCTGACCCACAAATGTGCTCAAACATTAAAGTTATTCTTTTTGGTTCTGTTTAAGCTTAAAAAAAAAAAAAACTCTTTACCCTGTTTGTGTGCAGAACATGGAGTCTGTCGATGAGTGATACTATGCCCTGCTCCAGGGTGTCCAATGTATGGTGCTGAGGGTCATGGTCTCTGAAGTTGTTCCTCAAACTCCTAAGTGCATCTCTGAGCAGCTGAACCTCCTCGGCCTGCTATCAGAGCAGAAACACATTTCATCAACAACAGTTGTGTGCTTGTTTACAGTCTTGTGCTGCTATTTTCTGTGCATGTTAAGAGTGTTCTGTCCTGTGTTGTCTTTCACATACTGTACCTTTAAAGGAACTGCCCTCTGGGTAATTTACAGTCCTATCACAAGCATTTCTTGAACTTACTAGTCTTAAAAATTACAGTAAGGGTTCTAGTGTTTCATGTGGCCAAATATGTAGCTCAAATACTGCACATGAATAAAGTTCAGTGTGAAATATAAGTATATTCATATGATGGTTTGTCAGCACTTAATGTATAAAAAAACCTAATTAGGCCCAGTGACTGAAAAGCCTTAGAAACATAAATAATACTTACGCCTGACACAGAGGGAGATGGATTTCCAGAGTACGAATAAACATTGTTTTCTGTGCCCATGTGAATCTAAAAAAAGCAACAAAAAAAGGAGAGAGAGAGGGAGAGAGAGAGAGAGAGAAAGAGAAGAAGGACGAAGTCAGATGTGTAATCTGACTGTGTAATATATATCTGAATTTATGACTGGCTGCTGCAGACTGAACATGAAACCTAAAACTTAACTCTTTATTAAGTTTTGAAAAGACAGCAACACTACTATCTGTTGCAAATCTCTATTCATCAGCTCCTGCAACATGCTCTTTTTATGTTCCAGCTCTCTTTGTAATTCACTCTGTCAAACAGACTCACAATCAGACATCGTAACAGGCACTAATATCAACCAGGTAGGTCCTAAAATTATAAGTGACTAGTTTTATTGAATGGGTAAGGGAGGTACTTTAGTGCTTTAGGTAGATTCCCCTGATTCAAAGTAAGTTTTAGTATTCCATTGCAGAGAAAAAAATAATATTTTACCAGATGGATCAATTATTAATTATCACTATTGTTCTGATATTTTCACACACTGAGAGAACAGTTTAAATTAAGGGTGGCTTGTATTATAACTTCCCTTTAAAATTCTGAAACTGGCTAATATACCTGTTGTTTCTGGCTTTCCTCAAGCTTGTGTTTGAGCTGCTGCAGCAGTCTGTCCTTCTGTCCAATCTCCTTCTGTACCCAACCAAACAAAGAGAAAAGGTAAGAGAAAAGGTAAGGTTTGTTATCCACTATAAACTCATAAAAAACAATGCTGTGTGATATAAAGGTGGGGTGATTACACAAATTTGCAGCAAACCATTAAAAGAAAGGGACTGGAATGCCTAACCTTGCATTCACCCCACAGCCTATTACATTCTTCCAGCTTCCATTGTAGATCTGCCTACAACATATTTTCACAGCAGAGTGGAATTTGCAATATACACTTAAAATATACAGTACATATATACCATTTTTAATGCAATGTTTTGAAGAGTCACTTTATTTAAACGTGTGAGACTGAATTTTCTGACGCTTTAAGATATTTCATACATTCTGGTTGCTGAGTTCATCTTTCGTCATGCTGGCTCTGAGAAGTTCTTGCTTCATCTGCAGTATTGATGCTTCCTGAGTGCACAGTCTCTGCTGCTGGGCGTCCTGCACATTTACAAATCAACCCAAAGTCAATAGCTTATCCAGCAGCTTTTCTACAATGCAATCAGAATGATTTTTACCTAAGCAATAAGATAAGTAAGTGCTTTGTCTTACCTTGACTCCCTGCAGGTTTCTCATCTCCTGCTTGCATCGCAGCAGTTCCCTCTAAAATGAAAAAGTAAACAACACTCTGAATTAAATACTAATCAGTTTATGCATCCACCTCCGTAATAAGACAAGTGCCGAAACGATCCCTAATCAAATAAACCAAGAACACTGTGACAGTTTGAAAAGCAAACAAATAACAAAATTCTTCACCTTCAGCTCCTGAGCTTCCTCCATGCTCTGATCCAAACGACTACGAATGACTACCTGGAACAAAAAAAAGGGATGTGTGAGAACAAGAATGAACGGGAGAAAGAAGGCAAACCGATACCCGTGTCACCCTATGACTCGCACAAACCTGCAGTTAAGAAAAAGAAATGTGATCTGCACTAAACACAAAGAGCTGGTCTAACACAAGTAAGAAGAGGGTGACACAGGAAGAGAGAGAGCAGACAGAGCAGGACAGAAATCAAATAAAGACTTATAACTAACATTAAAAACTAAAAAGAAAGAGGCTATCACTACCAGTTGCTGCTCAGCGTTGCCTTGGTCCAAAGACAAAGACACGTCCTGCTCGTCCTCAGGCATTGAACCGTGCAGCAGCAGGGCCTAAAAAAACACCACGGAAGTAACATATGACACCAGCTTGTACTTTGGAGTTAGGTTAGTGTGCTTAGAGAGCTCTGACCATTTATAGCTGGTTGGTTATTTAATGTCTGTTAAATTGTGGGCATGTGCATGATGTATAATAAGCACAGCATTTAAATAGCTCCAAAATATTGTGTTAGAAATGTAATGAACTTCACCAGACCCCAGCTAGCTATGCACAGTTGCTGCAACCAGCCAGGGGTCAACAGTGAGGCAACACACAAATGACATTACACTGATTTCCATACTCAAAACCCCAGCCAGAAGAATTACTACTAGGAATAAAACCCTGGTCTCTATTGTGCTTTTTCCTGTGTAGTTCTTTGAAAGACAGACCTCAAAAGTACTTGGCAATGACTTCTAATGTCTGTAATGATATTTTTTCATTATTTACCTAAAAAAGCTATACATAAATATCCTGAAAATAAAGACCCATGTCATGCTGTGTGAAAATAAAGTATATACACAAAAAATCCAAAAGAGCATCCTGTAGTGCTTCCAAAATCAAAATCAACTCTCTATATGAACTTACCTGCAAAGCAGACACCATTTTACGTGTCTCCTGCACCTCCTTCTCCAAAGTTTCACTAAGAGTATCATCCCACGTTGTCTCCACTACAACATAAGATGACTTAGCTACATGCACACTAATGTACATTCATAACCCAGCGTTATGCACATGCAGTGAGAGGTTTTATGGTTTGTTAAATAAAATGGCATGCCGTTTTTGTGGCGCCACAGAACTCACCACTGCTCTCCAGTTGCTGACGGTCGTCCTGCTTTCTGTCTGAGTGGCTGCTGGGTGGAGCTCTTGGAGATGACAGTGGACTGACGGAGCTGAGGCTTGAGGAATACAAAACAATGATTACTCAATTATTCCAGACATGCATGCGAGTGCGTGCATGTAATCACTCAGCAAAAACACATACAACCTTGTGGTGAAAATATACAGTGATATGTGATAATATACAGTATTTTGACATGGCAGAGTTACGTCTCAATTTGTTGTAATATGTTTGTAGTAATACTGTATGCTTATAGGAATTTGCAGACTTACATATACATATCAACTTACATGTCAAAACTTGGCTTTGCATACAACAGTGACAGAACTCAATCAGTCTTTAAAATGTCATCATCAAATTATCTAAAATCAAAGTTAATGTTAGCAGTGGAAACACACTGCACATATTCTAGTGCAGAAATACACACACACACACAGACTGCCTCACAACATCTGGTCTTACCATTTAATCTGCGTCCCCCCCATAATGGACTACAAGCTGTTTAAACTGTCAGTGATAGTTCCAAGGATTCTAAGTCTCACACTACATGTGAGTGTCTCGCATCAGCATGTGGACCAACTCATGACACTTGGATTTTCCTCTTACATGCCCTGCCCCTTGCCCACCAGCCAGATAAATGTTACCAGGGAAACCTACTGCGCAGACACTGCTTAGCATCCCTCACTTTAACTAGGTTACATATCTGATGGCAGCATCAGGTTGATATAACTCTGCTGAATCAGTCTCTCCAAACAAAACTACACCATCATTCAATGAACAATCAACACATGTGCTTCAATGTCTCTCATTACACAGATAACAGATAATAGACACATACACATACACATACTAAGATGGCGAAAAAAAAAAACAAATAACATGATTTCAGAACGGACATGTGACTAGATAAGATAAAGACTGATTATTTCTTTTTTCCTGTCTATGACCCCCTTCCCAACACACACACACATACACACACTGATACTGTAGAATGCAGTCAGGACTACTAAATTAAGTCATATGCTCTTTCAGGGAGCAAGACATACAAAAAATAAACCACATAATTTAATCTAGTGTGTGAAAAAAAGTGTTAAAGATGAAAAGAAATTACATAAAATGTACTGCTGGCACAAATTTGAGTTGAACAAAATCAGCTGTGACAATATCAACAAAGTAGAGTGTTTTTAGTGACTTTTAGACTGTGATGTAATTATATATTGAGCAAAAATATCTGTGTAGCACAATATAAAAATAACACCTCTAATTGCATAACTCTTGCATTTAACCTTCAGCCATCAAATGGCTGTAATCTCCTTGATCAAATATGGGAATGTCAACATGCTTTTAATAATGTTTTAGTTGTATAATTTCTTCAGAATATTATCACAACCCTGCATTACAGATTTTAGATATGCTTTTTTGAGATGGTATGTTGGAATGAGGGAATGAGCATTATCCTTGTACTTCAGCAAACAAATTTTGTTGCATTTGAGAGTACCACAGGTCAACAACTCAGTTCTGAGTTTGTTAGGTACATGAAGCAAATACTAATGCAGGCCAATAGGCCAATACAACTGTCCAGCTATAAATCCTTCCTTCATGAGGATAACAATGCTCAGTTTGTGTTGAAATTTTTTTATTTTTATTTTTTTTTGGGGGGGGGGGGATTGTATGTATTGGGGGTACAATTGCAATGGGCTATTTAAATTAGAACTACTAAATTCAGTGAGTCATGGAACAACTACTGAATTAAAAATCTTAACTTAAATAAGGATTACCTGCTAGGTTGAAGATTGTCCTGCTCCTCCGGAGCTCCTCTTTCATACTGCTCAACTAGTGCACGAACACAAACGCTCTTTTCCACATCTAACCCCCAGCCACTGAAAGATGGCAGACAAAGCAGAGGTTACTTGTCTTTAGTTTGGAATTGGTAAACAGAAAGTTAACAAATATAACGAGATAAGTCTTAAACTGGGAGGATGATAATTTGGTGATCTCTGTTTGACCACCAGAGGTCAGTAAAGTCTATACGTGTATCCACTATTATTACTAAGACAGAACATTTGGGTATTACAGGGAGATATGAACAAGGGTTTGTGTTTTTAATTGTTGTATCCAGCATACCTGTGCATACGTGTGACACGTGCAGGCTTTGAGGCATCAAGTTGTGCTGATGCCAGCGCAGCAGCAGCACCTTGTGCTAGTGCAACAGTGGAGAGGGGGTTGTGGCTGGGACAGTCTCTTGTCAAACTCCTTCCACTTCCGGTAGCAGTCCTGTGATTGGCTGAGGGTTTGAAGTGGGCAGCCAGTGCCAGAATTATCCTCATTATAGATTTCAGATTACCATCAACAACATCTGCAGGTCAAAAAGGAACAGTTTATTCAACCATACAATCATTTTGGAGGGTGTGATTTTTGTGGTACTGCTGAATTGAATTGTGGTATAGTGATAGGTTTTTTTGTACCTCTGTTTATATGATTGAAATTATAGAAACACCTATCTCTACAATGCAGTGTACTTTAGCAGAAGTTCCAGCCACAACCTCCAAATCATACAGTCAAATTAACCCCTCACAAAAACTGTTTCAGCAAAACTGAAAAGGCAGGATACAGTTCAGGCTGTAGTTCAGTGATGAGAAGAGCTAGAAAATAAAGCGATCTATGATTTACCTCTTGCGGATATGTGTGACATACGTATGTGTCTGGAGGAAATAAACTGCAAGACTTGCTCCACATTCTTCCTGCTTTCTTCTTTGTTTTGTGGAGCCACATACACTCCCTCCAGTACTTCCCCAGCTGCCAATTCAAATGAGATATGAGAGTGAAACACACATACACGTTTTAAAAAAAAAAAAAAAGATGATACAACTACTGTTTGGGCATTTTCTGCATTACCAGGTGAGGACTACGACAGGACAGTTCACATACATTGAAGGAAAGGGATCTCAGGTAGTGCTCACTGAAAATGTAAGAATTTAAAAGGGCTTAATAGTCAGCCTCCTGTTCAAGTACAACTGGTTAAAAAAATGCAATTTTTAACTACGTATGACTATTATGTACCGTGTATTAGTGTTTTATTATAAACTAGTTCGATTAGAAATTTTAAAACTTTTAATTTGTCCCAACATTTTACTCGTCCTCCAGTATTACTCCATTGTGCGATCCTTTCAAGTGTGTAAATGTGCATGTGTATATTTACCAACTATCTCTATTAGTTGTGAAAGCACCGCCCCGTCCTGCAGGTCACGCCTCAAGTCGGTAATAGGCTTCAGACCTGGTTTCCTCTTCAGCTGAGAGTTCACCCAGGAAACATATGCTGCCAGCTGCTGCTGCAATCCATCAATCACACACATACACACACACACACACACACACACACACACACACACAAATATACACAAATCACACAGCACACCACAGACCAACACACAGATGCACAACTTAGAGTGGGGCCAAATAAAACTAAGACCATGGCACAACAAATATGATCTATTGTTATTGTGACGCTGTCTGCTATATTTTACTTTTGAAGTCGTATTGTATTTAGTGCTGAGCTACCGTGCTCCCCACAGCCCCGCCCCTTTACTCGACCTCACTCCACCTTTACCGGTCACGTGACAGCCCGTTGTCCGGGATACATTACAAAGAATGCATTTTTGCACAAACAGAAAAAAAATCACTAAACATTAACACTGATAATGATTTTTGCTATGAATTCTGTGCATTTGTAACAATTACATTACACCCGATTACTAGTCTTAATTCATAGCAGTTACACACATTACTACTAGCTTACAGATACCTAACTACATCATTAAATACAATAATATCAGGAGCAGTCTTTTTTTTTAGCACAAACTGCATTTTAACATGTGGAGCTAAGTTTGTCGAAGATAACCTCAACATTAAACTAGCTAACTGCACAACTTCGTTATTTTTACCCTAAAGTTCTGGCCCCTCGCTCACTGCTGGTCTGTTAGCGAATGTAATTGTGTTTTACTGCTAGCTACAGCTAGCTGCCAATAAATGTATTTTAAACATTAAAGTTAGTAACGTTATCTAACGTTACCTCGTTAGATCCCCCATGAAGAACCTCATCCAGCAGACTTCCTCTCGACAGTGAGGCGATCATCTTTTAACTCGAAAACCCATTGAAGCTAGCTAGTAGGCTAGCTTCACCGGCTGTCACACGACTCCCCTGAAACAATAGACAGACCCCCGATACTAACTACTGCTGTACTGCAGAAAACGTCAACAAACCGGGACCAGTCAGGAATCGGGCCGACAGCTACCGTTACTCTGGCAGGGAGACCGGTGTCAAGTCACCGAGCCACATCGATATACATGTTTCCGGTGGGGGATTTCAGAATAAAACTGCCAATGATGAACACTTCCGGAGATCATACTGTAAGAGTTCAACTCGGCTCGCCTTTGAATGAAAGAACAGTACTTGCTTTCTATCCGATAACAAGTAGGATCAACATCAGTGATAATTATATCGAGAAAGGAGAAAAACAGGTCATAATAGCGGAATAATAACCTACTCTCAATACTCGAAACAAGACTTAGCGTAACTGTTGGTACTGACACTGACATTAACAAGCCCACGTTTCTCACTTATGGAAAATGGAAAACCTATGAAAAAAAAACCAACTCAAATATAGAAATAAAGAGTAATACAATACACATTATTTGTATTTGAGCTTTATATATTCTTTATTTAAGCTTGATAAGCTTTGTGCATCAACTTTACTTTTTTTTAAACCTTAGTCTGACATTTCTGAATCGGCAAAACGTTTATTGGAAAGTTTTTAAAGTTATTTTGTTATTCTCTGCCGGTCTTTACCATATTTACTCTTTTGTCATTTTAGACTGCCGTCAGATTCTAAGACTTGACTAAAATTTCCTGGCTGTCCATAGATATGGTAATGTCATATTCCTACATATTCATCACTATTATCACTATTTAATTGAGTAATGAAAATTATTCAGCCAAATCAAACTGCAAGAGTTTCCAGGTCCAGTTATTAATTGCATTCAGTTACTCCAGCATATGGATATGGTCTTTATAATAGCCTATTGACAAAAATAGTACTTCAGTTTTTAATTGGTTACATTGTGTCATTACAGCTGGCTGCTCACAACTTTCTTGATCTCTTAACAAAACAAATACCCCAGCAGTAGAAACAAACAAATGCATGTGGAACTACACCAACATTCCCATCCAGCTATGACTCTACATAGACACGGGATAGAGAGAAAGCAATGCTAGTTGCAAAACCTGATGGTTTATCATTCTATTCTGGCTATCTGTCTAAGGGGGAGGTTGTAAGACTCAGGTTGCTCCGACAATGAACTGTGCTTATTAATCTCCATTAGTCTGAATGGACTGGTGTAAAGGCTGTCTGGAAATAGATTGTTATATCTGGGCAGAGACTGTCATTTCTGTGACTCTGTGATCCTGGATGTTACCTGTGGAAACAGTTCAAAATTATAAGAAGAGGTTGTTGAGTTTTTATCCATGCAGTACACATCAAGATGTTCTGAACATAAGTGCAGATATAAAACCTTTACTAAAATACCTGAACACAGTGTTATGATGGTAAGGTATTAAAATCAGATCAGTGAACATTACGAACGTTTTATCCTGTTGATAGTACAGGTTGTTATTTACCGAGTCGCAAAGTGACTTGGGCCATTATGTTGAGGAAAGGGAGGTAAATGTTGCTGGGTTCAGGAGGCGAGAAACAGATTTTTCCATTGACCAACAACACTCTCTGACCAAAAACACAAAGCTGAAAAAAAAACAAACAGAAATGCGACTAAATGTTAGTTTAATACTTAATAATTTAAAACAGAATTAACAGAATTTAATAATTAATAGTTTTGCATGTTTTTTGAGCAAAATATGGTGTATACAATGTGTATGCATATAGGCGCTTACCTGCTTTTGCAGTAATTCCTGTGTCAGTTGAAGAAGTTTAACACTCTGGACACCTCTTAGGTCGCTGAGCAGCAAAGTAGCCTGAGCCAGCGACATGCTGGACCCCAGTGGCATACATGTTGATTGCGAAATTATACTTACTACTTCCTACATGGCAAAATACAGAAAAAATTGCACATCAGTAACTCATTAAATCTTCTGGGTTTAGATTAAATCACCCAATTTGAAAAAGCGTCAGAACCCTTTCTTTACAGTCAGCCACAACTGTACTGAATTTTGTTTAACTTTAATCGAGACTTGTTGCTCATCCTGATTTGAAAGTCAAAAAGTTTTACTAGAGGGCATTCGCAACAGCGCTAGATGAATTGCGCTGCCACCTCTCGACTTCTCACATAATGTAGGGAATGGGAAAAATTGTATATCTATTCGGAGAGGACAACATGCAATCGTTTGCCAGCAATAACCCCAGGGCCGTGATCGTATAGTGGTTAGTACTCTGCGTTGTGGTCGCAGCAACCCCGGTTCGAATCCGGGTCACGGCATCCGGCGTGGGTGTTTTTTTTTCTCTTTTGTGGAACCTTTGTCTCAAAATAGTCCAGCTCCTATTTCATTTTACAAAGGTTTAAGCTCAGTGGATAATGCCTATTTTCAAGCATAAGTCCTCTTATGTTCTGACTAAAAAGACCACAATTCTGCACAACTTTAATCAAAGTACAAGGGCACAACCGTTTGCAGTTAGTGCCACTCCTCAACTTCTCACTAAGGATGTGCTGATGTAGGCCTAGTGGCGCAATGGATAACGCGTCTGACTTCGGATCAGAAGATTCTAGGTTCGACTCCTGGCTAGCTCGACGCAGGCTTTATATCTCCCTGCTCGCGTCTCACTTCCGTTACTGCACCAGTGTGAACTCTTTAGGAAAGCGCGTTTGCAGCCACAGCAATTCTAACGATGAGAAAATGGCATTCCACAATGTGCTACAAAGCGTCAGAACCCTTTCTTTACAGTCAGCCACAACTGTACTGAATTTTGTTTAACTTTAATCGAGACTTGTTGCTCATCCTGATTTGAAAGTCAAAAAGTTTTACTAGAGGGCATTCGCAACAGCGCTAGATGAATTGCGCTGCCACCTCTCGACTTCTCACATAATGTAGGGAATGGGAAAAATTGTATATCTATTCAGAGAGGACAACATGCAATCGTTTGCCAGCAATAACCCCAGGGCCGTGATCGTATAGTGGTTAGTACTCTGCGTTGTGGTCGCAGCAACCCCGGTTCGAATCCGGGTCACGGCATCCGGCGTGGGTGTTTTTTTTTCTCTTTTGTGGAACCTTTGTCTCAAAATAGTCCAGCTCCTATTTCATTTTACAAAGGTTTAAGCTCAGTGGATAATGCCTATTTTCAAGCATAAGTCCTCTTATGTTCTGACTAAAAAGACCACAATTCTGCACAACTTTAATCAAAGTACAAGGGCGCAACCGTTTGCAGTTAGTGCCACTCCTCAACTTCTCACTACGGATGTGCTGATGTAGGGCTAGTGGCGCAATGGATAACGCGTCTGACTTCGGATCAGAAGATTCTAGGTTCGACTCCTGGCTAGCTAGACGCAGGCTTTATATCTCCCTGCTCGCGTCTCACTTCCGTTACTGCACCAGTGTGAACTCTTTAGGAAAGCGCATTTGCAGCCAGAGCAATTCTAACGATAAGAAAATGGCCTGCCACAATGTGCTACAAAGCGTCAGAACCCTTTCTTTACAGTCAGCCACAACTGTACTGAATTTTGTTTAACTTTAATCGAGACTTGTTGCTCATCCTGATTTGAAAGTCAAAAAGTTTTACTAGAGGGCATTCGCAACAGCGCTAGATGAATTGCGCTGCCACCTCTCGACTTCTCACATAATGTAGGGAATGGGAAAAATTGTATATCTATTCGGAGAGGACATGCAATCGTTTGCCAGCAATAACCCCAGGGCCGTGATCGTATAGTGGTTAGTACTCTGCGTTGTGGTCGCAGCAACCCCGGTTCGAATCCGGGTCACGGCATCCGACGTGGGTGTTTTTTTTTTCTCTTTTGTGGAACCTTTGTCTCAAAATAGTCCAGCTCCTATTTCATTTTACAAAGGTTTAAGCTCAGTGGATAATGCCTATTTTCAAGCATAAGTCCTCTTATGTTCTGACTAAAAAGACCACAATTCTGCACAACTTTAATCAAAGTACAAGGGCACAACCGTTTGCAGTTAGTGCCACTCCTCAACTTCTCACTAAGGATGTGCTGATGTAGGGCTAGTGGCGCAATGGATAACGCGTCTGACTTCGGATCAGAAGATTCTAGGTTCGACTCCTGGCTAGCTCGACGCAGGCTTTATATCTCCCTGCTCGCGTCTCACTTCCGTTACTGCACCAGTGTGAACTCTTTAGGAAAGCGCATTTGCAGCCAGAGCAATTCTAACGATAAGAAAATGGCCTGCCACAATGTGCTACAAAGCGTCAGAACCCTTTCTTTACAGTCAGCCACAACTGTACTGAATTTTGTTTAACTTTAATCGAGACTTGTTGCTCATCCTGATTTGAAAGTCAAAAAGTTTTACTAGAGGGCATTCGCAACAGCGCTAGATGAATTGCGCTGCCACCTCTCGACTTCTCACATAATGTAGGGAATGGGAAAAATTGTATATCTATTCGGAGAGGACAACATGCAATCGTTTGCCAGCAATAGCCACAGGGCCGTGATCGTATAGTGGTTAGTACTCTGCGTTGTGGTCGCAGCAACCCCGGTTCGAATCCGGGTCACGGCATCCGGCGTGGGTGTTTTTTTTTCTCTTTTGTGGAACCTTTGTCTCAAAATAGTCCAGCTCCTATTTCATTTTACAAAGGTTTAAGCTCAGTGGATAATGCCTATTTTCAAGCATAAGTCCTCTTATGTTCTGACTAAAAAGACCACAATTCTGCACAACTTTAATCAAAGTACAAGGGCACAACCGTTTGCAGTTAGTGCCACTCCTCAACTTCTCACTAACCATGTGCTTATGTGGGGCTAGTGGCGCAATGGATAACGCGTCTGACTACGGATAAGAAGATTCTAGGTTCGACTCCTGGCTAGCTCGACGCAAGCTTTATATCTCCCTGCTCGCGTCTCACTTCCGTTACTGCACCAGTATGAACTCTTTAGGAAAGCGCATTTGCAGCCAGAGCAATTCTAACGATAAGAAAATGGCCTGCCACAATGTGCTACAAAGCGTCAGAACCCTTTCTTTACAGTCAGCCACAACTGTACTGAATTTTGTTTAACTTTAATCGAGACTTGTTGCTCATCCTGATTTGAAAGTCAAAAAGTTTTACTAGAGGGCATTCGCAACAGCGCTAGATGAATTGCGCTGCCACCTCTCGACTTCTCACATAATGTAGGGAATGGGAAAAATTGTATATCTATTCGGAGAGGACAACATGCAATCGTTTGCCAGCAATAACCACAGGGCCGTGATCGTATAGTGGTTAGTACTCTGCGTTGTGGTCGCAGCAACCCCGGTTCGAATCCGGGTCACGGCATCCGGCGTGGGTGTTTTTTTTTCTCTTTTGTGGAACCTTTGTCTCAAAATAGTCCAGCTCCTATTTCATTTTACAAAGGTTTAAGCTCAGTGGATAATGCCTATTTTCAAGCATAAGTCCTCTTATGTTCTGACTAAAAAGACCACAATTCTGCACAACTTTAATCAAAGTACAAGGGCACAACCGTTTGCAGTTAGTGCCACTCCTCAACTTCTCACTAAGGTTGTGCTGATTTAGGGCTAGTGGCGCAAAGGATAACGCGTCTGACTACGGATCAGAAGATTCTAGGTTCGACTCCTGGCCAGCTCGACGCAAGCTTTATATCTCCCTGCTCGTGTCTCACTTCCGTTACTGCACCAGTGTGAACTCTTTAGGAAAGCGCATTTGCAGCCAGAGCAATTCTAACGATAAGAAAATGGCCTGCTACAAAGCGTCAGAACCCTTTCTTTACAGTCAGCCACAACTGTACTGAATTTTGTTTAACTTTAATCGAGACTTGTTGCTCATCCTGATTTGAAAGTCAAAAAGTTTTACTAGAGGGCATTCGCAACAGCGCTAGATGAATTGCGCTGCCACCTCTCGACTTCTCACATAATGTAGGGAATGGGAAAAATTGTATCTATTCGGAGAGGACAACATGCAATCGTTTGCCAGCAATAACCCCAGGGCCGTGATCGTATAGTGGTTAGTACTCTGCGTTGTGGTCGCAGCAACCCCGGTTCGAATCCGGGTCACGGCATCCGGCGTGGGTGTTTTTTTTTCTCTTTTGTGGAACCTTTGTCTCAAAATAGTCCAGCTCCTATTTCATTTTACAAAGGTTTAAGCTCAGTGGATAATGCCTATTTTCAAGCATAAGTCCTCTTATGTTCTGACTAAAAAGACCACAATTCTGCACAACTTTAATCAAAGTACAAGGGCACAACCGTTTGCAGTTAGTGCCACTCCTCAACTTCACACTAACGATGTGCTTATGTGGGGCTAGTAGCGCAATGGATAACGCGTCTGACTACGGATCAGAAGATTCTAAGTTCGTCTCCTGGCTAGCTCGACGCAAGCTTTATATCTCCCTGCTCGCGTCTCACTTCCGTTACTGCACCAGTGTGAACTCTTTAGGAAAGCGCATTTGCAGCCAGAGCAATTCTAACGATAAGAAAATGGCCTGCCACAATGTGCTACAAAGCGTCAGAACCCTTTCTTTACAGTCAGCCACAACTGTACTGAATTTTGTTTAACTTTAATCGAGACTTGTTGCTCATCCTGATTTGAAAGTCAAAAAGTTTTACTAGAGGGCATTCGCAACAGCGCTAGATGAATTGCGCTGCCACCTCTCGACTTCTCACATAATGTAGGGAATGGGAAAAATTGTATATCTATTCGGAGAGGACAACATGCAATCGTTTGCCAGCAATAGCCACAGGGCCGTGATCGTATAGTGGTTAGTACTCTGCGTTGTGGTCGCAGCAACCCCGGTTCGAATCCGGGTCACGGCATCCGGCGTGGGTGTTTTTTTTTCTCTTTTGTGGAACCTTTGTCTCAAAATAGTCCAGCTCCTATTTCATTTTACAAAGGTTTAAGCTCAGTGGATAATGCCTATTTTCAAGCATAAGTCCTCTTATGTTCTGACTAAAAAGACCACAATTCTGCACAACTTTAATCAAAGTACAAGGGCACAACCGTTTGCAGTTAGTGCCACTCCTCAACTTCACACTAACGATGTGCTTATGTGGGGCTAGTAGCGCAATGGATAACGCGTCTGACTACGGATAAGAAGATTCTAGGTTCGACTCCTGGCTAGCTCGACGCAAGCTTTATATCTCCCTGCTCGCGTCTCACTTCCGTTACTGCACCAGTGTGAACTCTTTAGGAAAGCGCATTTGCAGCCAGAGCAATTCTAACGATAAGAAAATGGCCTGCTACAAAGCGTCAGAACCCTTTCTTTACAGTCAGCCACAACTGTACTGAATTTTGTTTAACTTTAATCGAGACTTGTTGCTCATCCTGATTTGAAAGTCAAAAAGTTTTACTAGAGGGCATTCGCAACAGCGCTAGATGAATTGCGCTGCCACCTCTCGACTTCTCACATAATGTAGGGAATGGGAAAAATTGTATCTATTCGGAGAGGACAACATGCAATCGTTTGCCAGCAATAACCACAGGGCCGTGATCGTATAGTGGTTAGTACTCTGCGTTGTGGTCGCAGCAACCCCGGTTCGAATCCGGGTCACGGCATCCGGCGTGGGTGTTTTTTTTCTCTTTTGTGGAACCTTTGTCTCAAAATAGTCCAGCTCCTATTTCATTTTACAAAGGTTTAAGCTCAGTGGATAATGCCTATTTTCAAGCATAAGTCCTCTTATGTTCTGACTAAAAAGACCACAATTCTGCACAACTTTAATCAAAGTACAAGGGCACAACCGTTTGCAGTTAGTGCCACTCCTCAACTTCTCACTAACGATGTGCTTATGTGGGGCTAGTGGCGCAATGGATAACGCGTCTGACTACGGATCAGAAGATTCTAGGTTCGACTCCTGGCTAGCTCGACGCAAGCTTTATATCTCCCTGCTCGCGTCTCACTTCCGTTACTGCACCAGTGTGAACTCTTTAGGAAAGCGCATTTGCAGCCAGAGCAATTCTAACGATAAGAAAATGGCCTGCTACAAAGCGTCAGAACCCTTTCTTTACAGTCAGCCACAACTGTACTGAATTTTGTTTAACTTTAATCGAGACTTGTTGCTCATCCTGATTTGAAAGTCAAAAAGTTTTACTAGAGGGCATTCGCAACAGCGCTAGATGAATTGCGCTGCCACCTCTCGACTTCTCACATAATGTAGGGAATGGGAAAAATTGTATCTATTCGGAGAGGACAACATGCAATCGTTTGCCAGTAATAACCACAGGGCCGTGATCGTATAGTGGTTAGTACTCTGCGTTGTGGTCGCAGCAACCCCGGTTCGAATCCGGGTCACGGCATCCGGCGTGGGTGTTTTTTTTTCTCTTTTGTGGAACCTTTGTCTCAAAATAGTCCAGCTCCTATTTCATTTTACAAAGGTTTAAGCTCAGTGGATAATGCCTATTTTCAAGCATAAGTCCTCTTATGTTCTGACTAAAAAGACCACAATTCTGCACAACTTTAATCAAAGTACAAGGGCACAACCGTTTGCAGTTAGTGCCACTCCTCAACTTCTCACTAAGGTTGTGCTTATGTAGGGCTAGTGGCGCAATGGATAACGCGTCTGACTACGGATCAGAAGATTCTAGGTTCGACTCCTGGCTAGCTCGACGCAGGCTTTATATCTCCCTGCTCGCGTCTCACTTCCGTTACTGCACCAGTGTGAACTCTTTAGGAAAGCGCATTTGCAGCCACAGCAATTCTAACGATGAGAAAATGGCCTGCTACAAAGCGTCAGAACCCTTTCTTTACAGTCAGCCACAACTGTACTGAATTTTGTTTAACTTTAATCGAGACTTGTTGCTCATCCTGATTTGAAAGTCAAAAAGTTTTACTAGAGGGCATTCGCAACAGCGCTAGATGAATTGCGCTGCCACCTCTCGACTTCTCACATAATGTAGGGAATGGGAAAAATTGTATCTATTCGGAGAGGACAACATGCAATCGTTTGCCAGCAATAACCACAGGGCCGTGATCGTATAGTGGTTAGTACTCTGCGTTGTGGTCGCAGCAACCCCGGTTCGAATCCGGGTCACGGCATCCGGCGTGGGTGTTTTTTTTTCTCTTTTGTGGAACCTTTGTCTCAAAATAGTCCAGCTCCTATTTCATTTTACAAAGGTTTAAGCTCAGTGGATAATGCCTATTTTCAAGCATAAGTCCTCTTATGTTCTGACTAAAAAGACCACAATTCTGCACAACTTTAATCAAAGTACAAGGGCACAACCGTTTGCAGTTAGTGCCACTCCTCAACTTCTCACTAAGGATGTGCTTATGTGGGGCTAGTGGCGCAATGGATAACGCGTCTGACTACGGATCAGAAGATTCTAGGTTCGACTCCTGGCTAGCTCGACGCAAGCTTTATATCTCCCTGCTCGCGTCTCACTTCCGTTACTGCACCAGTGTGAACTCTTTAGGAAAGCGCATTTGCAGCCAGAGCAATTCTAACGATAAGAAAATGGCCTGCTACAAAGCGTCAGAACCCTTTCTTTACAGTCAGCCACAACTGTACTGAATTTTGTTTAACTTTAATCGAGACTTGTTGCTCATCCTGATTTGAAAGTCAAAAAGTTTTACTAGAGGGCATTCGCAACAGCGCTAGATGAATTGCGCTGCCACCTCTCGACTTCTCACATAATGTAGGGAATGGGAAAAATTGTATCTATTCGGAGAGGACAACATGCAATCGTTTGCCAGCAATAACCACAGGGCCGTGATCGTATAGTGGTTAGTACTCTGCGTTGTGGTCGCAGCAACCCCGGTTCGAATCCGGGTCACGGCATCCGGCGTGGGTGTTTTTTTTTCTCTTTTGTGGAACCTTTGTCTCAAAATAGTCCAGCTCCTATTTCATTTTACAAAGGTTTAAGCTCAGTGGATAATGCCTATTTTCAAGCATAAGTCCTCTTATGTTCTGACTAAAAAGACCACAATTCTGCACAACTTTAATCAAAGTACAAGGGCACAACCGTTTGCAGTTAGTGCCACTCCTCAACTTCTCACTAAGGATGTGCTTATGTGGGGCTAGTGGCGCAATGGATAACGCGTCTGACTACGGATCAGAAGATTCTAGGTTCGACTCCTGGCTAGCTCGACGCAAGCTTTATATCTCCCTGCTCGCGTCTCACTTCCGTTACTGCACCAGTGTGAACTCTTTAGGAAAGCGCATTTGCAGCCAGAGCAATTCTAACGATAAGAAAATGGCCTGCTACAAAGCGTCAGAACCCTTTCTTTACAGTCAGCCACAGCAGCGCAATTCATCTAGCGCTGTTGCGAATGCCCTCTAGTAAAACTTTTTGACTTTCAAATCAGGATAGCAACAAGTCTCGATTAAAGTTAAACAAATTCAGTACAGTTGTGGCTGACTGTAAAGAAAGGGTTCTGACGCTTTGTAGCAGCCATTTTCTTATCGTTAGAATTGCTCTGGCTGCAAATGCGCTTTCCTAAAGAGTTACACTGGTGCAGTAACGGAAGTGAGACGCGAGCAGGGAGATATAAGCTTGCGTCGAGCTGGCCAGAGTCGAACCTAGAATCTTCTGATCCTTAGTCAGACGCGTTATCCATTTGCGCCACTAGCCCACATAAGCCAACTTAGTGAGAAGTTGAGGAGTGGCACTAACTGCAAACGGTTGTGCCCGGTACTTTGATTAAAGTTGTGCAGAATTTTGGTCTTTTTAGTCAGAACATAAGAGGACTTATGCTTGAAAATAGGCATTATCCACGTACTTAACTTTGTAAAATGAAATAGGAGCGGGACTATTTTGAGACAAAGGTTCCACAAAAGAAAAAAAAACACCCACGCCGGATGCCGTGACCCGGATTCGAACCGGGGTTGCTGCGACCACAACGCAGAGTACTAACCACTATACGATCACGGCCCTGTGGTTATTGCTGGCAAACGATTGCATGTTGTCCTCTCCGAATAGATACAATTTTTCCCATCCACATTATGTGAGAAGTCGAGAGGTGGCACCGCAATTCATCAGCGCTGTTGCGAAGCCCTCTAGTAAAATTTTTTGACTTTCAAATCAGGATGAGCAACAAGTCTCGATTAAAGTTAAACAAAATCAGTATTGTGGCTGACTGTAAAGAAAGGGTTCTGACCTTTGTAGCAGGCCATTTTCTTATCGTTAGAATTGCTCTGGCTGCAAATGCGCTTTCCTAAAGAGTTCACACTGGTGCAGTAACGGAAGTGAGACAGCGAGCAGGGAGATATAAAGCTTGCGTCGAGCTAGCCAGGAGTCGAACCAGAATCTTCTGACCGAGTCAGACGCGTATCCATTGCGCCACTAGCCACATCACAATCTTAGTGAGAAGTTGAGGAGTGGCACTAACTGCAAACGGTGTGCCCTTGTACTTTGATTAAAGTTGTGCAGAATGTGGTCTTTTTAGTCAACATAAGAGGACTTATGCTTGAAAATAGGCATTATCCACTGAGCTAAACCTTTGTAAAATGAAATAGGAGCTGGACTATTTTGAGACAAAGGTTCCACAAAAGAGAAAAAAAAAACACCCACGCCGGATGCCGTGACCCGATTCGAACCGGGTTGCTGCGACCACAACGCAGAGTACTAACCACTATACGATCACGGCCCTGTGGTTATGCTGGCAAACGATTGCATGTTGTCCTCTCCGAATAGATACAATTTTTCCCATTCCCTACATTATGTGAGAAGTCGAGAGGTGGCAGCGCAATTCATCTAGCGCTGTTGCGAAGCCCTCTAGTAAAACTTTTGACTTTCAAATCAGGATGAGCAACAAGTCTCGATTAAATTAAACAAAATTCAGTACAGTTGTGGCTGACTGTAAAGAAAGGTTCTGACGCTTTGTAGCACATGTGGCCATTTTCTCATCGTTAGAATTGCTGGTGCTGCAAAGCGCTTTCCTAAAGAGTTCACACTGGTGCAGTAACGGAAGGTGAGACCGAGCAGGGAGATATAAAGCCTGCGTCGAGCTAGCCAGAGTCGACCCTAGAATCTTCTGATCCGAAGTCAGACGCGTTATCCATTGCGCCACTAGCACATCAGCACATCCTTAGTGAGAAGTTGAGGAGTGAACTAACGCAAACGGTTGTGCCCTGTACTTGATTAAAGTTGTGCAGAATTGTGGTCTTTTAGTCAGAACTAAAGGACTTATGCTTGAAATAGGCATTATCCACTGAGCTTAAACCTTTGTAAAAGAAATAGGAGCTGGACTATTTGAGACAAAGGTTCCACAAAGAGAAAAAAAAACACCCACGCCGATGCCGTGACCCGGATTCGAACCGGGGTTGCGCGACCACAACGCAGAGTACTACCCACTATACGATCACGGCCTGTGGTTATTGCTGGCAAACGATTGCATGTTGTCCTCTCCGAATAGATACAATTTTTCCCATTCCCTACATTATGTGAGAAGTCGAGAGGTGGCAGCGCAATTCATCTAGCGCTGTTGCGAATGCCCTCTAGTAAAACTTTTGACTTTCAAATCAGGAGAGCAACAAGTCTCGATTAAAGTTAAACAAAATTCAGTACAGTTGTGGCTGACTGTAAAGAAAGGTTCTGACGCTTTGTAGCAGGCCATTTTTCTATCGTTTAGAATTGCTCTGGCTGCAAATGCGCTTTCCTAAGAGTTCACACTGGTGCAGTAACGGAAGTGAGACGCGAGCAGGGAGATATAAAGCTTGCGTCGAGCTAGCCAGGAGTCGAACAGAATCTTCTGATCCGTAGTCAGACGCGTATCCATTGCCCACTAGCCCCCATAAGCACATGTTAGTGAGAAGTTGAGGAGTGGCACTAACTGCAAACGGTTGTGCCCTTGTACTTTGATTAAAGTTGTGCAGAATGTGGTCTTTTAGTCAGAACATAAGAGGACTTATGCTTGAAAATAGGCATTATCCACTGAGCTTAAACCTTTGTAAAATGAAATAGGAGCGGACTATTTTGAGACAAAGGTTCCACAAAAGAGAAAAAAAAAAACACCCACGCCGGATGCCGTGACCCGGATTCGAACCGGGGTTGCTGCGACCACAACGCAGAGTACTAACCACTATACGATCACGGCCCTGTGGTTTGCTGGCAAACGATTGCATGTTGTCCTCTCCGAATAGATACAATTTTTCCCATTCCCTACATTATGTGAGAAGTCGAGAGGTGGCAGCGCAATTCATCTAGCGCTGTTGCGAATGCCCCTAGTAAAACTTTTGACTTTCAAATCAGGATGAGCAAACAAGTCTCGATTAAAGTTAAACAAAATTCAGTACAGT